>NC_133366.1:26231640-26261831 GCF_049309525.1 Garra rufa | reverse complement strand
GAACTGTTAACTATATTATACTGTTATTCAATGAATCATTGGTACAGCTCTATATTTCTAGATTCTATATAGAAATAGATTCTATGGAACTTGTTTACAATTTCTGAAACAGATAAGCAAATATAATGAATTCTTGTTAAAAGCTATAAGCGATTTTTCTCTAGTGAAAACCTCATTGCTCAAAGTGTGCGTGTGTGTGATAGAAAGAGGGTTAGAGAGAGAGAGAAATATATAAAAAAAAACATTTGCAATTTGTTAACATAGAACAGGACAGATTTGAAGGGAGAAGAAACAATCAATGGCTGTGCCCAAATTAAGAGATGCCCGGGTCAAATTACCGTAACTCACCCTTTATCTGAAAAGGTCAACTAGAGTAGGTTCAGTCAAATGACACAGTGAAAACAGTTACTGTATTTATAGCAAACTCTGTTCTAGCACAAAACTTAATGTCCATATCAGACCTCCATCGCACCTTTTGAAAACACACTGAATTGATACTATTAAAGACTATGGATTATATGTCAGTTATGTAAGTTAGGTAATGTGAGTGCATTTTGTAACATAACAACTGTAGCCTGAAACATCTTTACTTCCCTAACAAGATTTGAAACATGTATCTTGTATTGTTTGCTAGTGAATGAACTGATTGTTAAAAGTACTAAATTGAAAAAAGATCATACTGTGTTTTGGTAACTAAACTAAATGTTCTAATAACATATTACAATAACCCTGTGTTTTGAAACAATGGTTGTGTGGACTGAAACTCTCCATAACTGTAATGAAAAATGAATTTCAAAAGATTTACTAGCAGTGTTACAAGTGTGATCAGTTTGGATTTTTGCACTAAGAGTTATAAAAACGTACAGTGCCTGAAAAGCATCATACCCTGTGAAAACCTTTACCTTCTGTCACATTACACCCTGGAAAATAAAATAAATTAAGTCTAACTTTTTTGAGCTGCATGTACCTATTATAACCCTCATCATTAAAGTAAAAGTATCATTTGAAAACTAATTCTGGAGGATATTTAAAAATGAAAAGTGTTCAGCTCTTTAAGAGTATGCCATTATAAACTTGCTCAGGTGCAAGCAATCAACTTCCAGATTAAACACCAGGTTAATTGGCCCACCTGACATCAGTAGTAATGGTGTTGATTACTTCGGAATAAAACATGCTGTTTCTTGAAGATTCCACTGTTAGTAGTGCATGGTACGGAAAATAGTAGGAAAGTGCTTTCAACAGACCTCTGGAATAAAGTTGTAGAAAGCCACAAGTTAAGAGAAGGCTACAAAAACATTTCAAAGGCTTTAGCTATGCCTCTCAGTGTTCAGAGCATCATTAAGAAGTGGAAAGCGTATGGCACCAACAGTACATTGCCTAGATCAGGCCGTCCGTCTAAAGTGGACGACACAGCAGGAGGACATTGATTAGAGAAGCTACCAGTAGGCCAAAGGCAACTTTGAAGGACTTATAAGGCTTTATGACTGGGTCTGGTCAGTCTGTGCTTGTGACAACTATCTCCCAAGCTTCACACAAAGCTGGCCTTTATGGCAAGGTGGCATGAAAGAAGCCTTTCCCAAAAAACTGTCACACTCAGTCTCGTTTGTGCTATGCGAAAATACATTTGGAAGAGTCTGATACCTTCTGGCAAAAGGTGCTATTGTCACGTTGGGATAGAGGAGATCTGGGTCCAAAAGCAGGTAAGTAATATTTATTAAATTAAACACAAATAAACAAACAAAACAAAGGCCAACACGGCACAACAAACAGGAGCGAGACTGGAGAAAGAGACACAGAAACAAACCAACAGGAACGGGGAACAAGAAACAATGTAGACTCACCAGGGTAGTGGAAGTGTGGAGATTATAAAGACAATAGTGATTGTGAACAGCTGGGGAAGAACGGGTGACATAATCAGGACAGGTGAACAATCAGGAAAGTGCAGTGCAGGGAAGGGAAAACAGCGACCCCAGGTGGCTGAGGGAAACCCCACAGCCCAGATCATGACAGCTATGGTCTGATGAGACCAAAATGAACCTTTTTGGAGCACACCACCCAAAACAAACCATACCTGAAGCATGTTGGTGGCAGCATTATGTTGTGGGTGTGTTTCTCTTCAGCTGGGACTGGGTGATTGAAGGGAAAATGGATGCTGCCAAGTACATCCAAATTCTTGAGGAAAACCTACGTCCCTCTGCCCCCCAGCTGATGATGGGCAGGTCATTCACCTTCCAACACTACAGTGACCCTGAAGGATAAGAAGGTGAATGTCCTTGAGTGGCCAAGTCAGAGCTCTGACTTAAATCCAGTCAAAAAACTGTGGATAGATTTGAGGAGAGCATTCCATTGCTGCTCACCACAGAATTTGACTGAACTTGAGTATTTCTGCAAGGAAGAATGGGCAAATATTGCCCAATCAAGGTGTGCAAAGCTAGTACAGACATATCCAAAAAGACTGATGGCTGTAATTAAAGCAAAAGGTGGCTCTGCGAAGTATTAAATCAAAGGGCTGATGACTTTTCCAACCCTGTTATTCTATTTTTTTTTGTTTGTTTCTTTGTTTTTTATTAATTTGCAGAACTGTTGTGTTTTTTGCTTTCATTGGTTTGATGTTGTAAGACCAAAATTCTAAATGAAGCTTTAGAATTGGGTTTGATTTCAGGCTGTATGACAAAAAAGTAACTATTTCAAAGGGGTATGATGATTTTCTATAGACAATGTATATCTTTTAATGTAATAATATCACCAAGGTGAAAAAAAGAAAAACTGAAGTAGTTAACTAATGCTAACAAAAGAAAGAAAGAAAGAAAGAAAGAAAGAAAGAAAGAAAGAAAGAAAGAAATAAAGAAAGAAAGAAAGAAAGAAAGAAAGAAAGAAAGAAAGAAAGAAAGAAAGAAAGAAAGGAAAGAAAGATCTAACATTATATCTAACGTTATGGTTATGTTATGAATTTTGTGTTTTTAGTGGTTTTCAATATGATTTCAAAATGCTTTTCCGTTTATATGGTACCATTAAGATGTCTTATTGTCTTTATTACCTGCTGCCACACTGTTTGCTGCTCAGATCATACCACATTTCCGGAATACCAGTTTGCCATCTGCACTGTGCATTATATTCACCACATATTTAGATACACACCATTTGGCAGATGTGTATTGTGTAATGCTCTTAATTATTGTATGTCATCGAACTGTATATTGTGCTGTCTCCATTTAATGCCGTTGTAACTCTAATTGTTTCTTCAGGGATCAATAAAGTGATCCATACATCTAATTAATAAAGCAATAAAGCATGAATGATGTGAAAATTGATATATTGATGTTGATGTAATCAAATTAAATATTTATTATATTTAGTAAAGCCAATTCATTTAGACGTTTTAGATTGTATTAAATGAACTAAAATGTATCTCATGTAGTATGAGATCCATTTTAAGGTTATTTGAAAACTATTAATAAGTATTTTAATGATAAACCCACAGTGACAGTTTGTTCTAATATTGTTACTCATTTATTAGTTTATTCGTTCACGTGGTCCACTCACAATCACAAATACTATCCGAATCTGAAGGTCACACAAAGACAACAAAGTTGGCCAAACCTTTTCTTGTTTGCCTGCAATCTGTTGAGATCTCGAAGCGCCCAACAGATGGCAGCACTGTATAACAGCTGTCTCATTGTCATAGACATTTACTGTGTAGCCCTTACAGAGCTTTTACAGTCGTGTATAAGCTTTAACTTAAACAATAAAATTAACATGGCTTATTAACAATTTTTATGGCTGTATTACATGCACTGACTATATAGAAAGGGCGAATCTGTAATATGCTGTTAGTGATTTTTGTTTCAATTTTTGTTGGGAGAATCTATCTTATAATCACGAAGTTAATTCATTGTACATTAATATTTTTTTTATAACTAAAAACAGAAAAAACGGTCAAAAGTAAACTATCATCACTATAATCTATGTGCAAATGTCAATAATTTTGGTAGTAAATAGGCTAATTAAAATAATAATTCCACAGTAGTACAAAGTATGAATTACCTACAAATTTACAGCGAAAGATTTATATTATCCTATTGGCCATTAAATTTTTTTTTTCATAAACCACAAATCATCGCTTTTTATAGTTACTACAGTACAGTTAAAGGGGCATTCCCAGAATTCCCTGCACCACCCATCGCAGTTGAACTCAATGAACTCGTCGTTAGACTTACAGTATTTGACATTCTACACAAACAGATTTTACGAACAAATCTTATCCAATTTAACATAAATGTATATAGTAACATAATTTAATTACTACATGTCAAGAATTAATATAACAATTAATATAATTGCCATGCGTAATGCGTGTAACACCATTGCTTTATTTTTTTTTCTTACAACCACAACTGATTTATTATCTAAAAATTTTATTGTCTAAATAATCATATATCATATCATATCATATCATATACTAATATAACTATTAGTGTGTGTTCTTGACAAATGTGTGTGTTATTTTCAGAGGTGGGCTGGGATGTGACGTGATGGTGTATGAGTGACAAAATAAACGATATGATATTTTGCTGACATCAGCACTGCGCCAAAAAGGACAGTTCCACCCGCTCGCTGCTGCCGACCTGAGTTTCCAGTGAAACACGAGCACAACACTTCCACAGGCAAAAAGCACTCCTTGCGCCTTTAAAAGTTAAAAATAACCTATAGATCAGCTTATTTGTCGTATTTCATCTGAAACATCTGCAGTAAGGAAGGTTGAACAGCACGGGTAAATTATTGATTGGGACGGTCCTGCTATAAAAGGAGACGCCGCCTGGGTTCTGCTCCTTGTCTTCAAACGCCAAGATGAGCTACGGATCCGACATCTACTCTGCCTCTTCCTACCGGAAGATCTTCGGGGACTCCACCCGCTACTCAGCCTCTCCGTCCCGGCTGAGCAGCTCCCGGAGTGGGTTTAAGTCCCAGTCCACGACTCGCAGCAGCATCCCAAGCTCCTACAAGCGCACCACCCGATCTGCCTTCCCATCTTCATCCTTGACTCTGGAAAGCTTCGACTTCACCCAGAGCACAGCGCTTAATAATGAGTTCAAAATCATCCGTACCAATGAGAAGGAGCAGATGCAAGGGCTCAATGACCGTTTTGCGATGTTCATCGATAAGGTTCGCAATTTGGAGCAGCACAACAAAGTGTTGGAAACCGAACTCGTGACCCTGCGCCAGCGCCAGGCAGAACCGTCTCGTCTGGCCGAACTCTACCAGCAGGAGATCCGAGAACTCCGCTCCCAACTCGAGGAACTTAACGCGGAGAAGAACCAGATGATGTTCGAGCGCGACAACATCGAGGAGGACCTCCAGAAACTCCAGGAGAAGTTCGAGGAGGAGATGAGGCTGCGGGAGGAGGCTGAGCAAACGCTTAGAGCTTTCAAGAAAGACGTGGACAACGCCACAATGGTGCGCCTCGATCTTGAGAAAAAGGTCGAATCTCTTCTGGACGAGATCAACTTTATGAGAAAGGTGCACGAGGAGGAGATAACTGAGCTCATGAACATGATCCAGGCTTCCCAGGTGTCCGTGGAGATGGAAGTGGCCAAACCCGACCTCACCTCCGCCCTCAAGGAGATTCGCGGCCAGTACGAGTCTATGGCGAATAAGAACTTGCAGTCCGCTGAAGAGTGGTACAAGACCAAGTTCGCCGATCTTAACGAACAGGCCAACAAGAGCAACGAGGTCATTCGCGCTAGCAGGGAAGAGCTCAACGAGTTCAGGAGGCAGCTGCAGTCCAAGACCATCGAGATCGAAAGCCTAAGGGGCACCAACGAATCCCTGGAAAGGCAGATTCAGGAGATGGAGGACAGGCACAACGCTGAGGTCATGGGCTACCAGGTTGGTTTCCTCAGTTTTAATTTTACACGTGTTCAGTCAGAAAGAATGGAGTTTCACGTCTTTAAAATGACCACAAATATTACGTTTTTTTATTACAATTATTTGCTATATATTTTGTTTAGAAATAGAACAATTAGTGTTTGAAACTTTTGCTTCTGTTAACCAGACAGCAGACAAAAGAGCCCCGTGAAATGGGCGTGACCACAGCTTGTGGCTGTGAATGTTACTGCTTCTCTGTCCATGGTGCTAAAATTACTTCTCAGTTACT
Organism: Garra rufa; assembly: GCF_049309525.1. NCBI lineage: Eukaryota > Metazoa > Chordata > Actinopteri > Cypriniformes > Cyprinidae > Garra > Garra rufa. The sequence goes on along the minus strand of NC_133366.1, from coordinate 26,255,677 downwards.
AACCAAAAGTTAAATGAAAAGCCTACATTGGATATTTTATTCATAAGGTTTTCCAAACCTTTTAATAAATCAGAAATCATTAAAAAATGATGACAAAGTGTCACTAAATATTGAATGTGAGTGCTTTTTCCCCCCCACAAGCATCATTGCATTTTGTTTAAATTAGCCTTCTGTAAATTTTCCTTCTTTCTTTCTTATTTTCTTTCTTTCTTACTTACTTTCTGCAATACATGTGAAGTGTCTCAAAAAATAAAAGGTTCTTCATTGGCATCAATGGTTTCATAAAGTACCTTTTCCACCCATGAAACCTTTTCAACCTTTCCAAAAAGTTCTTTAGATGTCTTCATACATTTATATTATCACATCAAACAATTCAATCTGTATACAGCAGTTTTTTTTTTTGTATTATAACTATATCATGTAACATCACCCAGGATACAGTTGGACAGTTGGAGAATGAGCTGAGGACCACTAAGAACGAGATGGCCCGTCATCTTAGAGAGTACCAAGACTTACTAAATGTCAAGATGGCGCTTGACATAGAGATTGCTGCTTACAGGTAATAAGCAATGTTAGTTTTTGATATGTGAAGGTGAATGCTAGCTTTCAACATACATGTAATCTAAAATGAAAATCATGAGAATTGCTTTAATGGAATTAGACATGATAACTAAAATTCACCACACCCTGCCTCACCACCTTTTCTTTGTTCACCCTCTCTTTTTTATCCATCTCAGGAAACTGTTGGAAGGGGAGGAGACACGTATCAGCACTGGGATCAGCTACCCCTCCCCTCCCTCGATGTCCAGCTACAGCTACCAGTCCCGTATGTACAGCAGCGCCAGCGTTAGCGGAAAGAAGGAGGTCAAGGATGATGACGACAAACATCAACAAAGCAGCAAACCCAGCAAAGGCCCCGCCCAGTCCGACGACTCCAAGAAGGACGACAAGATCGACTCTGGAGACGTGAACCCCACCAACCAGAAAAACTAAATGTCTCAACCGTCTTTCTTTCTTCCTCTCCTCCCTCTGCCTTCTCCATTCCCCTCTTTCCTTTTACCCTCCACAAAGGGGGTCTCAGAGAGGAATCTAGCATATTTCTCCGCTAATTCACCTCCCACTCAGTCACAAGGCAACAGTCCTTCTGTAGCAAACCACACACTCTTTGATGCATATATTCTGTTTCCAGGGCTGCACTGTGTCTTAACTGCACTATAACAGGCTTCTCTCTATGTGTTTAGCTTTGGTGAAGGTAGCTTACTGTGCTGCAGTTTTTCCAAAAGCCAGCACAAAACCTGACTTGCAATAATATTTTCTCTTTGCATCATGCCAGCTCTAGGGAGTATCATCGCATCAGAATTGCATCTGTTTCTTGACAACAGTTAACTTCTCTGATGCTCATAATGCATTCTTGCCAATAAATAAATAAAAATCAGAAACTAGACATGCATAGTTTCGAAAACACTCCACCCAGTCAATTTCCTCTCCAAGATTGCTCTTAAACATATTCTACCCACTAAAAGTGACAAGGATTTGACCCTAGCAAGTCCTCACTGCATGAGGTGCTTTTGCTGTTTGCATGGTGACTATGTGGGTCCAATAGAAGTTTACGTATACTTTCATAGCGGTGTGCCTGCCATCCCTCTCAGTACTTAAGGCTGCATTAGTTCACCAGCCAATGGGCAAGACTGAGAGCAAAATGTTACACAAATGCTGAAGCCTTTCACATGCTGCTAAATGCTTGTGATGAATACAAAATCTGACAAATACTGTATCAAGTCAGGGCACTTAAATGTATGTAAACAGCATCTCATTCATATCAACTTTCAGAATATAGTGGGATGATTAGGAAAATAAGAAGATATTGTGAAGTTAGATAGTGTGAGTTTGAGTGAGAAACAAGAAATAGAAAGAAAGGGCTTGTTTGAGCCAGCTTTAAGTTTCGTTTACCCTGCTGCTTCTGAGTCCAGAACTGGTTGTGTTTGGATGGATACAAACTTTATGACGCAACAGTAACAGTATATAATTAGAAGTCAGAAAATGCATACATATTTCAAAATTGTATATTCGTGGATGCCTGAAGCACATTGACAGTGTGGAAACACAGTCACTAACACAACTTTTCACAAACACCTTCATACTTGAATCTAGTGTACTCTCATACAGTACAAAGAAGTCACTGTTAACTCTATTAACCATGGGTCAACACTGAATCCTTTTGGTTAACTTATATTAAAAGTTAAAGCTAGTAATATCTTCATAACACTTCTGCTACACTGCCAGGTTTTGATACCACTTGCCTCTATGTCTTGGCTTTGTTAAGCCTGACTTGCTGCACTCTTTCTATAGACAGTTTGAATAGATTGATGCAGTTGGGTTTAATTCAGGTTAAGAACTGTATGATGGAATTGATTTGGAGATTACTTGGTCCAAATTTATTTTTCTGATGAACACTGTGACACTGGCATGCTTAGCTGCGAGGGAATGTTAGGCAAATCTGGAATTTTGTCTTTCCATTCTCACAGATGCTCCTTAACTAGGCCTGGGGGGTGTTCCATAAAACAAGTTTACCAAATAAGCCAGGCTTATTTCAGTTAGTCTGACTTATTGTCACTTGATTTGGTTCAAAATAAGTCAGACTAACTGAAATAAGCCTGACTTATTTGGTAAACTTGTTTTATGGAACACCCCCCTGGTAATCTTGTCATTTGCTATAGTTTTGGGAGTGCGAAAGGTGGTTGCAGAAAGCATAGCGACAGAATGCAGTTTGAAGAAAAAAGAGAATTTCAAACTTGCACTGCCAAACTTTCATAACGCATGTGCCAACAGCATTCCTCCATAAAAATGCAACCCACGTTTACACCAATAACAAACCGTTTAAAAATGCTACTGTACATGTGTGAATGCTCTAGGTTGTAAAAAAAATGCCTTAAGCCACCAGCAGCTTTCTGAATCTGGCAGGGTGTGCATTTATTTATTATTTCTGCTAAGAATGTGACTTGTTTGCTATCTAGTGTGTAGGGGCCACTGTGTACTGGATGACTGAAAACTTTAGGAGCTGAATGTAGTTGATGTAATTTATATTTAGTCATTATTGTACTGCTATATGGCACATGACCAATAAAGACTTGACATTATAAAGCCCAACGTAATGTGTCTGTCCTTGTTAAGTTTAATGTGATTACTACGGTGGCCGAGAGAGCTCAACATGCTGCAACTTAAGAAAACACATGCAAACAGAAAAAAAACGACAACAAATAAAAAAAAAACATCTTCATCAGTTTGACAACAGAGGCGCTGCAAATCCTCACAACGCAAACACAAATACGGAAACGCGCTGCAAACACAAAAAAGGCGCTGCAAACACACGAACGAGGATTTGCAGCGCCTGTGTTGTCAAACCGATGAAGATGTTTTTTTTTAATTTGTTGTCGTTTTTTTCTGTTTGCATGTGTTTTCTTTCTGTGGCCGAGAGAGCTCAACGCACTGCAACTTAAGAAAACACAGTAGATTTCTGATCGCAGTAGAACTCAAGATTTTAAATGGCAATATCCATAATATTTGACGATTTTGTGGTTTGAAACTAAACAGCTGATGCATTTCTATTTCATTATAGTCAGCCACTTGAAATATGACAAATCATTTTGGACACCTTTCCATTCTACCTGAAAGATGATGAGCTATTACTTACATTTCTTGACCTAAGTGCACTGAAAAAAGGTAACCCAAAAAATCTGTATTAACTGGTTTCAGGTCAAAAATATTATTTAATCTTACTGAATCAACCTAAATATATCAATTTATATAGGTCAAATCAAGTGGAAATAGCTTATTAAGATAACAATTGTAGGTTATCTCTATTTGCAGTGTGCGGTAGGAGTATAATACTTAGCTTGATTTCCAAGCCTTTTTAAACTTTTATGTCTATGAATTATGGCTTACTCTTTTCAACTAACACTTAGAGCAGAGGAGGAATGCTAATAGTCTCAAGTGCAATAATTAATGAGAGGGTTTGATGAAAACCCCATTTGCCTGGTCAAAGGTTTACATGCACCTTGCAGAATCTGAAAAATGTTGAGTATTTTACCAAAATAAGAAGGCTTCATACAAAACACATGTTATTTTTTATTTAGTACTGACCTGAATAAGATATTTCACATAAAATACGTTTATATATGTGACCCTGGACCACAAAACCAGTCTTAAGTCGCTGGGGTATATTTGTAGCAATAGCCAAAAATACATTGCATGGGTCAAAATTTTAGATTTTTCTTTTATGCCAAAAATCATTAAGAAATTAAGTAAAGTTCATGTTCCATGAAGATTTTTTGTAAAATTCCTACTGTAAACATATCAAAATGTAATTTTTGATTTGTAATATGCATTGTTAAGAACCTAATTTGGACAACTTTAAAGGTGATTTTCTCAGTCTTTTTGATTTTTTTGCATCCTCAGATTTCTGATTTCTCAGTCAAATATTGTCCTATCCTAACAAACCATACATCAATAGAAAGCTTATTTATTGAGCTTTCATATGATGTATAAATCTCAGTTTTGTCAAATTTAACCTTATGACTGGTTTTGTGGTCCTGGGTCACATATAGTCCATAAAAGAAAATAATAGATGAAGAATTTATAAAAATTATCCTGTTCAAAAGTTTACATACACTTGATTCTTATTACTGTGTTGTTACCTGAATGATATATATATATTTTTTCATTTAGTGATAGTTGCTCATCAGTCCCTTGCTTGTCCTGAATAGTCAAACTGCCTGCTGTTCTTCAGAAAAATCCTTCAGGTCCCACAAATTCTTCAGTTTTTAAGCATTTTTGTGTATTTGAACCCTTTCCAACAATGACTGTATGATTTTTTTCTTTTCACACTGAGGACAACTGTGGGACTCATACAGTATGCAACTATTACAGAAGTTTCAAGGCTCACTGATGCTTCAGAAGAAAACATGATGCATTAAAAGCCAGGGGTGTAAACTTTTGAACATGTACATTTTTCTTTTTTTTTTTCATTTAGTACTGTCCTTTAGAAGCTACAGAAGATACATGTTTCCCAGAAGACAGCATAAGTTAAATTTACCCTGATCTTCAAATTCAAAAAGTTTTCACCCCCCGGCGGTTAATGCATCATGTTTCCTTCTGAAGCATCAATGAGCATTTAAACCTTCTGTAATAGTTAAATATGAGTCCCTCAGTTGTCCTCAGTGTGAAAAGATGGACCTCAAAGCTGTGGATCATTCAGGTAACAACGCAGTATTAAGAATCATGTGTATGTAAACTTTCGAACGAGGTCATTTTTATAAATTCAACTATTATTTTCTCTTATGGACTATATATGTAAATGTCTTTTATCTATGTGAAATATCTAATTTAGGTCAATATTACATAAAAAATAACGCATTTTGTATGATCCCTTTTTTTGGTAAAATAATTAACATTTAGCAGATTCTGCATGTAAACTTTTTGTCTTGTTTTAGTACCACTGAGATACTATATTTATGGATTTTCTGTATGATTTCATGATTTCATTCTGATTTCATTTCATTTCATTACAAGTTTTTGTAATGTTTTTGTGGTTCTCTTATTTTTGTTATTTAATTTATTTTCATTTTAGTTTTAGTTTATTTAAGCACATCAAGCTAAACAAAATGGTAACACTTAACGATAAGCTGTCATTAACACTGATTAATGCATTAATTACAGTCATAAACTAACAATGAGCAAAATCTTTTTTTAAATTTAAGCATTTATTACACTTAATGTTATTAAAAATATTCAGGTTCATTAACTAATGTTAACAAATACATTTGGTCTTAAAACTGTTTAGCAAGTGTGCCCTTTTCACAGATTTTGTTTATTATTTATTTAGGATAGTGCGTAAGAACACACCTTCAACTTTGTGCCTGTTGTGTTCCTGCAGCGACCCTATAATCCATCATGTTCTAGTTTATGAATGTCTTTAGGGATCAGCAGTCAAGAGGACAAAGACAATTCCATTGTGGCTTTTTTTCTTTCCTATAGTGAAACACAATGGACTCTAAATTCTAAAATAATTGTAAACAATTTGATTGTACAAAGAACACACAGAAACAAGCTATATCACTGTTTTATGTGAACACACACACAACCTTTGCTTTTATTAAGCCCACATACTGTACGGTGTGTGGTAGGTAACACTCATGACTGCACCTCTGTGCTGTTCGCTGACGTATACAGCTGTGTGGGCAATAACATTCACTGCAGTTATTCAAAGATTTATATCCCTGCAATGCTGCCAACGTCCCATTGTGACAAATGCACACTAAAAACCACCTCTCACACCCCAAGCCTAAACAGAGACTTTATTTAGCTCATTCCATTGCCATTCTCTGTATCATTTGGTACATCTGTCTCTACCTCATGAACATCATTAGAGACTGTAATTCTGATGCTATTGATGACTAACTTCCTACTGTATTAGTGTCAGCATGTTTATCTAATATGCACAGGCATAAAATTGCTTATCTTGTACACAAATCTCTGAGTTCTATTTTTCTTCCTGTGACAGAGACAGAGTAGAAATGGACTTACTTGAAGTTACTTGGATGTGTTATCCACACCTCAGCGCTCATAGACTCTAAATGACCTCTTCAACTATCCTGTAGAGACCGGGCTGACATGAGCAGCCAGGCATCACAAAATAAGTAAGAGCCCTAAAGACACTGTGTGAATGCATGTGTATGTGTTAAACATATTAGAACAGGTACCTAGTTTACATACACTTAATTTGTCTAATGGAAGTGGTTAGTTCCATAAAAAAGAGAATGTTGTTATTCAAAGGTAAAAACAAAGGCAAGCTTGTTTCTAAATTATTAGTGCATGAAAATAGTGTTAGTTGTTCATGAGCCCCTTGTTTGTCCTGACCAGTTAAACTGCCCACTGTTCTTCAGAAAAAACCTTCAGGTCACACATTTTTTGTGTATTTGAACCCTTTCCAACAATGACTGTATGATTTTGAGATCCATCACACACACACACACACACACACACACACACATGGGTTTACATGTTTTATGGGGACATTCCATAGGTGTAATGGTTTTCATACTGTACAAAAAGGGACAGGACGGAACAAATATGGGCACAGGAGGGAAAAACCAGCACAACAGTCCAAAGGGGTGTGACCGTTCACCCGCCTCCCGGAAGGCGCGACCTCGCGCTGCAGAAGAAGAGATGGACAGATGGGAACTAAGGAGGTGGATGAAGGAGTGAAAGTGAGATGGTAACCGGAAGTCAATGTGGGTGGAGGCTCTGGTAGAAGAAGGACATCCAGGAGGAGGACGGTGACAAGCAGAGTCCACGGTGGAGCCGACAGAGGGAGGATCCATGGTGGAGGAAGGGCTGACGACTCCAGGGGGCCGACCGACGGAGGCTGAGCAGGTGGAGGTGGAGCCCGAGGCAGAGCCGGAGAGCCGATGATCCCGGGTGACACCAAGGATCCGGAGGGCCAAGGCGAAGCCCAAGGCTCAGGCGACTGAGGCGGAGGCGGAGATCCGGAGGTGGGCTCAGGCTCATGCTCCGCAAGTCAGGGTGGTGGTTGGCTGGGCTCTGGGTCATGAGTGGGGCTAGCGTCATCGTCCACAAAATCCACAGTCACTGAAGATTTACAGGACACCAGCACCCACTCAATATAGGTGGCAAGGCTCTCTCGAGGACCTTCCCTGGACAGCTATGCTCATGTGGCGGTGTTTAGGCCAGTTTGTTAAAACGAGCATAGGCAGCTGTCCGGGTAGTGCATGAGGGTGGACAGACACACAAAGTCCTGGGTGTGGTCCTCGAGAGAGCGTTCCCCTGCTCCAGCAGGAGGACGAGGACGGGCGAGTCAACTGACAAAAAACACTAAACAAAAAACATGGGGAACCACGCCCCTTAACTTTTTTAGGGTCTGATCTTCTGTCATGGTCATGTGTAAGGAAGGTGCAACACGAAGGCGAAATACAATGAGAAGTCTTTAATATAATCCACAATAGGTAAATCCATACATGAAGGGCATGTACCTTAACCTTGAGATCGGACAACAAACAACTGAACTAACAACTGACAGGAACAGGAAGGACCAAATATGGGCACAAGAGGGAAAAACCAACACAACAGTCCAAAGGGGTGTGACAACATGTTTCCCAGAAGACAAAATAATTTACATTTACCCTGATCTTCAAATTCAAAAAGTTTACACCCCCTTGGCTCTGTTTTTTTTTTTTTTTTTTTCTGGTGCGTTTTAACATTCTGTAATAGTTGCATATGAGTCCCTCAGTTGTCCTCAGTGTGAAAAGATGAATCTCAAAATCTTCATTGTTGGAAAGGGTTCAAATACACAAAAATGCTGAAAAACCAAAGTATTTGTACATTTATTTATAAATCTAACAACAATCACAAAAACGGGGATGAAAATGCATCAAAAAGTCATCAAAAATAATATTCCATCTGTATACCTGCCATCAAAAGCTTTCCTCTCGGTCTAATTAAGTAAAAAAAAGCTTCACTACAAGTCTCTCAAGAACCAAAGACATGTAGACGTGTAGGTTTGAAATGACATGTTTGAAGTTTGGGTTCCTATTGACTTCCATTGTATGGACAAAAAATACAGTAAAAATCAACAGTCACCAAAACTATTCGGATACCAACATTCTTCAAAATATCTTTTGTGTTCTACAGAAGAAAGAACATTGCACAGGTTTGGAACAGCATGAGGGTGAGTAAATAACAGAATTTTCATTTTTAGGTCAACTATCCCTTTAACTCAATCGAACATGCATGTGCACACAGACGCTGGTGAATTATTCATGTTTTTCTCATGGTGTGTTTGAGCTGGTGGAAGGACAATAGCTGGATGAGGCAACAGAGGGAAATCTCAACAGTGTCCTCATCATGACCTTCTACTATCAGAGAGCAGTCATCTTGCATATGGTCAGAACAATTTTCGGAAACAAAAGATATTTTATTATTATATTTTGCACAAAATGGCAATCCGTTGAAGTTCTTAAGGAAATAGGCTGCTGATAACAATCCAGCTGATGCCACCTAATCTAATCACCACCTATATATATATATATATATATATATATATATATATAAAACTAACTATCTATATGATAAGACACAATCTAAAACATCAGTCATTAAACAAGAGCTGACTTTATCAGTTCTTCAGTCATGCCCTTAGGCTCTATGGACCAATCAATTTGATCATTACGAATGTCCCTCAAAAAGACAGAGAGATGAAACAGAAGGTCAATGAAGAGCACAAGGCTTTTGAGATACCTGCCAGTAAAGTGTTAACCGGCCTGCTACAGCAGCTGTTGCCGTGGATACTGTTGCCAAGCCCCAACCCTCTGTGCCCTTGCAGCAGTAAGAGATGCTTGTGGGAAGCCGCACGCACACTTCACAAGCCCACCCTACAGACACTGAGTAATCAAGAGAAAATGGATTTATAAGGAGACAGATGAAAGAGCAGCCTGAAGTTCTGCACAGAAATAAGACTTTAAATATCCTCAATAAGCACATCAGTCACTTAAAGTGCTTTGAGTGATGTGTTCCAGTGTCACCTTTAAAAATGTTTCAAATGTAGTTAGAAATGGATATTAAAAATAGGACGAGGGAAATGGATGTTTTAATCCTGTCAACCACAGCATGGATACTATGCTATTATTGTACTATCTTTTCAATTTTCAAATGGAGAAAACTAGACTAGACTTTATTCGGTGCTGAAAATTCTTTACCTAATTTGTGACCCAGGACCACAAAACCAGTCTTAAGTAGCACGGGTATATTTGTAACAATAGCCAAAAATACATTGTATGGGTCAAAATTATAGATTTTTCTTTTATGCCAAAAACATTAGGATATTAAGTAAAGATCATGTTCCATTAAGCTATTTTATAATTTTCCCACTGCAAATATATAAAAACTTAATTTTCAATTAGTAATATGCATTGCTAAGAACCGCCTTAGATTCCTGGTTTTAAAATAGAACGTCACGGCCAAATATTGTCCTATCCAAACAAACCATACATCAATGGAAAGCTTATTTATTTTCAGCTTTCAGCTGATGTATAAATCTCAATTTCAAAAAATTATCTGGTTTTGTGGTCCAGGGTAACATTTAATATTCCTGATCAAAAATGATTGGCATAAAAAAAAAAATGCTCGCAAATCTTTCATCATGCTATATTATTAACAAATCTTGAATCTTTTTGTCAACTTTTTTCAGTTCTTTTCAGTTTCTTTTTGAAACTCATTGGTCGTAAACATTACAAAACGTGTGCTAACTGAAAGAAAACAAGTTGCCAAAGAGATTGAATCCCGTTATTTGTCAATGATATAACACAACAAGAAATGTATTAGCAGGTTTTATTTTTTTTGTAGGCCAGTCATTTTTGACCAGGGTCCAGTTACCTAAACATATCCACTGGTGAAGAAGTTGTTTGACCAACTAGCAGTAAGCCAATTCAATCTTATTTTACAGATTAAAGGGTTGGTTCACCCAAAAATGAAAATTAGCCCATTATTTACTCACCCTCAAGGCATTCTAGGTGTATATGACTTCCTTCTTTCAGACGAATGCAATCAGTGTTATATTAAAAATTGTTCTGGCTCCTTTAAGGTTTATAATGCAGGCGGGTTTTTCTCTTCATTAGTCCAAAACAAGTCCAATAAAGCGCATGCATTCATAATAAAAAGTGCCTCACATGGCTTAGATGGGTGAATAAAACCCACCTATCATGAATCAATGCATTTTGTTGATATTTTTATCCATACTGTATTTAAAACGTAATAATCACTTTTCTCTAGCTTGCACTAACTGTTGTACATGGAAGCATCTCCGGGTGGATGAAGTATGACGTCGGCGTTGCGTGACAAACGTGGACGCACAGCGGAAAGATCAAAACAAAACAATGGTCACAAATTAGAAGTTCAAAACAAGGATTTGTAAAGAAAAATGTTTTTTGATATAAGCCAAGAGGAGACTTGTCAGGATTATGTCTCTGTTCTGTTATGTTTTCCCAGTGTTTTTCCCCCTCTGTTTCTAGTTTATATGGTTTAATCCTTGTTCTCCCCCTTTTGGTTTAGTCCTTTTGGTTTAGTCTTGCCCATATTTGTATTTCCCCCTCGTCATCTTGTTATCTCGTTTGTAGCCACACCCTGTTTATTGTGTATTTAAGTCTGTGTCTGTTCACACCCCAGTGTCCGTCGATGAAGTCTCATGGTGTTTGTCTGCTCCTCGTGGTTTGTTTTGAAGTTCGTCGTGTTTGTGTATCCCTGCCTTTTGTTTTGTTTCTTGATTTAATAAATTAGTGTTTTGTTTATTCCTGTTTCCTCATGTGTTCTCCTGGCTCCTCGTCTTCCCCGCACGTGTGACAAGACTAGTTTGCCTTTGCTAAAGTAAGGAATCTATGCTTCCTTTGCTCCTGTAAACAAACATTGTTTTTTGCAAGACTTACAGGCACATAGACAATGTCAACGTCATACGTCATCCGCCATCCGTCTGGAGTTGCTTCTATGTACGACCAGTTGGTGCAAGCTATATTAAAGTGATTATTACGCATTAAATATGGATATTTTTCTTACAAAAATGCATCAGTTCACTACAGGAGGCCTTTATGAGGCACTTTTTATTATGGATGGATGTGCTTTATTGGACTTGTTTTGGACTGATGAAGAGAAACACCCGCCTATTGCTTTATAAAGCTTGAAGGAGCCAGAACAATTTTTATTATAACTCAAACTGCATTCGTCTAAAAGAAGAAAGTCATATACACCCAGGATGCCTTGAGGTTGAATAAATAATGGGCTGCTTTTCATTTTTGGGTGAACTAAACCTTTAAAATTAGACCAAGAGTAGTCTAAGCAGTTTGTGCTTTTATGCCACCGACCCCAGGATTACCACAAGTGTTCACCCAAAAATTAAAATGACCCCATATGATATGCTCACCCTCAAGCCATCCTAGGTGTATATGACTTTCTTCTTTCAGATAAATACAGTCAGAGTTATATTAACAAATTCCTTGGCTCTTCCAAGCTTTATAAAGGCTATTCCATCATAAAAAGTGCTCCACAAGGCTCCGGGGGAATAATCTTCGGAAGTGAATTGATGCATTTGTGTAAACAAAATATCCATATTTAAAACTTTATAAACCATAATCTCTTGTTTCTGGTTACTGTCGTTCACATGAGAGTGGCGTTCCAGCGGATGATGTACTGTAGGACGTAGCTCCCGTGACAAACATGGAAGCGCAGAAAAGAGAGCAAAACAAAACACTGATAATGAGTTTAAAGTACAAAACAGGGATTCATAAATACAATATATCGTAGCATTTTGATAAAAGCAAAGAGGAGACTAGTTATTATAACTCTGATTGTATTCGTCTGAAAGAAGAAAATCATATACAACTAAGATGGCTTGAGGGTGAGTAAATCATGGGCTAATTTAATTTTTTTTGGGTGAGCTATCGCTTTAACAAGCATTTTTGGAAAAAATGGAAATCCTCTCCTGGTCCAAATGACTGGAATACAAAATAAGGGTTAAATGGCATTTCCTTGTGGATGATAAATAATACAGGCCCCTTGATGCAGCTGAACTGAGTTCTCATCAGCATTAGTAACCTGCAGGGCTTTCCTGAGGGAAATCACTAGATACTGTGTAATGAGGCTGTATAGAGTCTACCATGAGTCATCAGCTTATGGGTGTCCTGGGGAGAGAGGGAATGAGGGTTCTTGAACAGAAATATCTGTTGTATGCAAAAACACAAAAAAATAGAGAAGCAACAAAGCTATTGTTCACTGATACTGGGAGGTATGAAGGAAATGTGTTGGAAATGATCCTTGTCTAGTGGTTTAGAAGAACGCACATGAGGATGTTGACATTTTTCTCTCTCGATTGACTGAATGTGTGTGAGCGTGAGAGAGAAACTGGGCTAAAAATAGAACAGACACAACAGAGAAAGACAGACATAGTGACTGTATACAGAGGGACACTGATACTAGTCTACTTGATACCTCACAAATACTGTACACCATCCTACACACATACACACGCATGTTGGATTTCCATCTTTTATGGGGACATTCCATATTTGCACTGTATTTTCTATCCCCTTACCATAACCCTAAACCTCATAGGAAATTTTCTGCATTTATATATTTTCAAAAAACCTAATTCTGTATCATTTATAAGCTTGTTTCCTCAAAGGGACCAAATGAGGACAAAGATTTTACCATATTTGTGGGGACATTTTGTCCCCATAACATAGGGTATACCTCAACCACACACACACAAATACAAAGTAAATGGTCACAAGAGATGCTACCCTTTTATTATATGAATGTTAGGGCTCTATAAGATTTCATTTCAGTCATCATGTTTTATCATAGGTCTTTTAAGACGTTTTATAATACATTTCATATGTATTATGATTAGATTCATTTTAACGTAATGATGTAAAACAATACGATTAAGATAATGCAATAAAAATGCTTATCAATGATTATAATTAATAAGGATATTCCTATGTAATAAGGAATATTCATATTGGAGCAATAGGAATATTCTTATGTAGGAATAGGAGTAGGCCTATGGATTAATAAACAAATTAATAAAATTAATCACAGTAGATCTCATGACATATATACATTTTTGTATATCTGTCCACAGAAATGTCAGATGTGCTAGATTTTAATACTTATTTATAATTGCATAATTAATTACATAATAAGTATAACACTATTAATATAATATTAAATTATATTTTATGTAATTTCTTGTAAAGCCATCTGTAGAAATCCACAGAAAGTCTTTTCAGTGGGAAACATTTGCATTTGGAATTTTGATCTGGCATTTCCTGCAGCAACATTTTTCTTCACATTCATCTGCAATTCTAGAGAGACTTGCAAGTTTCCTCTTCTCTCTCCAAACTCTTCCAGCTTTGTGTTTTGTTGAAACAAGCCTATGACAGTTAATCCCTTTAGATAATGGCTTTCAAAGCTATGTGTCTATTCAGAGGAGGCTCATTATTTTGGCTGCAGTGGCACCAGACAACAAGCTTTTCCTTTGAGACCTCTCCTCAAATGCACTATGGTCGATGGGTGCGTCCTTTAGTGAGAACATTCGCTCTCGACAGATGGCCCCCATATCCTCAAGCTGCATATATTTTAAGCTATACAGAGAAAGTTCACACTTTTATTTCTGCTAACAGCATCGAGCAGGTAGGTGAAAATTGAGCAAGTGAACCAGAGAAAGCTACAGTCACACCAGAAATATAGAGTAAGAACAGTCTCAGACTGTTGACACTAACTCAGACTGACATGTCGCACTGCAAATCCTGGAATCATTCTCTGCTGTCCTCAACGGTTGCGTCCAAAACCTAAGGCAGCTGCCTTACTGCATCACTGCCCAGTCATTCAATGACTTTACAGCCTGTATTTGAGTCTGAAGGCACTGCTAGAGGAAACCAGCTTCAGACAGGCTTCCAAGGCACCATAATAATGTCATGTCTGATGACCCAGATCAAATTTAATTGTAGTTTAGATAACAAAATGGAAAGAACCACCAGATGTAATTTTCAAGATCATGGGATATGATTGGCAGTGAGAAATACAACATTGAAAAAATATTTCAATAACATGTACACATTAATTACTGCAATAGCTTACATGAAATAACAGTGAACAATAGTTGAACAGCGCTTAATATTATTTTCTTCATACACTACTGCATTTGAATGTTCACATTTCAAGTGGAATAAATGAACATTATAAAATGTATAAGGAATGAATAATGTAATATAACCTAAAAATAAACTTAATAAATGACTTGAAATGAAATATTGCTTTTTATCATTAGTCCTTGATACAAAAAATGGTAAAAAATGTAACTCTTATTGTAAAGCAGGCTTATTGTTAACTATTTTTTTTAAATAAAGCTGAAATGAAATAAAATAAAACATATATATTATATGAAAAACAAACTTGCTCAAAACAAAAAGAAAAAAAAAAAGAATAAATTTAGCTTTGGCAACTAACTGAGGTTGCTAAAGCACTGAAATTATTAACTGGAGGAAAAAAATATTCAGTAATATTTAAAAATAACAAAAACTTGACAAAATAACAAAAGCAAATAAAATGACTAAAAATGAAACTGAAATAACTGAAAAGTAAGAGCTAATTAAAAAAAATTATAATAGTATAGAAATAATATTAAAACAACACTGTTAAGTGGTGACCTGCAATTTTTGGCTTAAAGAGCTATATCTACTTGATTTAACCCATGCAAATGTTTTGTTGGATTAAATGAATGTATTTCGGTTGATTCAGTGATGTTAAATAATATTGTTGACTTGAATAAATCCAGTTAATTGTCAGTATTTTGTCCTGTCCTGTTCTGTTTTCCCAATGTTTTTCCCCTTCTGTTTCTAGTCCATATGGTTTTGTCCTTGTCTCCCCCTTTTGGTTTGTTCTTAGATGGCTTGTTCATGCCCATATTTGTATTTCCCCCTCGTTATCCTGTTATCTTGTTTGTGACCACGCCCCCGTTTCTGTGTATTTAGTCTGTGTCAGTTCACACGCCTGTGTCTGTCGTTAACGTTACATGTGCCTGTTTCTTGCTCCCGGTTTTTGTTTGTATCATTTTCAAGTGTTTTGTTTAATAAACTGTTTATTCATTTACTCCGGTTCTCCTCCTCCATCTCCACTCCTCAACCCAGCCAGACTGTGACATTAATACAGATATAATTAAAAAAAAAAATTTTTTTCAGTGTATTTAAATACAGTTGAGGTCAAACGTTTACATACACTTTGCAGAATCTGCAAAATGTTAATTATTTTACCAAAATAAGTGGGATCATACAAAATGCATGTTTTTTTTTTTTATTTAGTGCTGACCTGAATAAGATATTTCACATAACATGTAGTCCACAAGAGAAAATAATAGTTGAATTTATAAAAAAGATCCTGTTCAAAAGGTTGCATACGCTTGATTCTGAATACTGTTTTGTTACCTTAATAATCCACAGCTGTGTTGTTGTTGCTGTTGTTTTGTTAAGTGTTAGTTGTTCATGAGTCCCTTGTTTGTCCTGAACAGTTAAATTGCCTGCTCTCCTTTAGAAAAATCCTTCAGGTCCCACAAATTATTTGGTTTTTCAGCATGTTTGTGTATTTGAACCATTTCAACAATGACGGTATGATTTTTGAGAGCCATCTTTTCACACTGAGTACAACTGAGGGACTCATATGCAACTATTACAGAATGCTCTCTGATGGAAACACATGGAGGGAAACAATGCATTAAGATCAGGGTAAATGTAACTTATTTTGTCTTCTGGGAAAAACTTAAGTATCTTCTGTAGCGTCTGAAGGGCAGTACGTACTAAATGAAAAAGAAAAATGAGATATTTAGGCAAAATAAGAAAAATATACACATCTTCATTCTGTTAAAAAGTTTACACCCCTTGCGCTCTATGCATTGTTTTTACTTCTGTAGCATCAGAGAGCATTTGAACCTTCTGTAATAGTTCCAAATGAGTTCCTCACCTGTCCTCAGTGTAAAAAGATATCTCAAAATTATAAAGTCATTGTTTGAAAAGGGTTGAAATACACAAAAGATGCTGGAAAACCAAATAATTTGTGGGACCTGAAGGATTTTTCTAAAGGAGAGCAGGCAGTTTAACTGTTCAGTACAAACAAGGGACTCATGAACAACTAACACTTAACAAAACAACAGCAACAACAACATAGCTGTGGATTATTAAGGTAACAAAACAGTATTCAGAATCAAGCGTATGCAACCTTTTGAACAGGATCTTTTTTATAAATTCAACTATTACAGTATTTTCTCTTGTGGACTATATGTAAATGTCTTTTATGTGAAATATCTTATTCAGGTCAGTACTAAATAAAAAAACAACATGCATTTTGTATGATCCCTCTTATTTTGCTAAAATAACATTTAGCTGATTCTGCAAGGTGTATGTAAACTTTTGACCTCAACTGTGATTTGAAAACCATCCTAATTGTTGTTTGGGTGGTGCAGTTTGGCTCTACATCCTCTAAACCTTATTACTGACAATGGGATACGTTGTGTATCATGTTAAATCAACATGATAGCACAAAAATCAACACATAAATATGCACACACACACACATACTGTACACAGGTCAGAGGAGGCGGGTCAGAAATCATCTAGGTTTAGCTAAGAGATAAGACAAAAGTGTTATTGACTTGATTTACATTAACAATTCCAGAATATGACAAAAGCACTTAATTAACACAATGGAGTTGTTAGTATTTAACACCTGTCTTATATTTAGCTATTCATTTAATATAAGTGAGGGAGAGGTTGGAGTGGTTGTATACTAGGGGTGAGCGGGGCACAACCTAACGCGGGGTTAATTGTTACACACATGGTTCAAATATTTCCACACAAGCTAGCATAACCAAATTTACGGTATTTACTAGTTGCCATAGCAACACTATGCAGAGAAAAAAGAGCGCCAAAATTCAAAAGCATTTTGAAGATATCGCTGAATATTTATTTTACCATCGTAAAAGTACATTTCTGGCTGAAGTAAACTTTTCATTTCAGTTTTTAGTATTCATTTAAAATTAGACAAAACTGCTATTATTTTAATCTCCAATTTGTTATTTATCAGTTTAGATAGTTTATTAATGCTTGACAAACCAGCAGAAGACACTAACCTGTTTTAAACTCCAGTTGCGCAGATGGGGAACGTTGTAACACTGTGTTACTATATGCCCCGCTGTTATTAAACTATGCTATTCTATGACATAAGCGGCGCAGTTTACACTATTTACTTCTAAGGATTTTGATAAGAAACCACAAGAAACAGGTGAATATAGGCCGACAATCAATGTTTAATGTTTAGATGTTATTATTTCAAGAAATGTAAAGCATTTTGGCTGGTTTATGTGTGTCGTGTTCTATGATAGCTGTGTGTGGAGGGACGGGAGTGTTTTTCTGAATGTCTAAATGTGTTTCATCTATTTGTCCACATTGTTTTGAACCACTGTACAGCTGTGTGTTGCGATCAGGGCCGTTCAAAGCATTGTTGCGATATGTTCATTGTCAAACTCCAAAATTAGACCATTTTTATTAAAATGTCATATGGTCGTGTTACAACGTACCCCTCAGATGTTACAATGTACCTAGTCTCGCGTAGCCAGACCTTCAGACTGACGGCTGAATGTCTGGAATTCATGGCAGCTTTAATTGGCCAAGGCCCGCCCATAAGTACGTTTGACCGACATGTCAAACAACCAATCACAGTTCGTTTCGTTCAGCGTCACGTTTCGGGGTGTAGAAATGTCCCCACAACAACAGACTGGCATGCAACAAGTCAGTCATTGAAATAACCAGCATTGAAAGTTAACGAAGAAGGGGGAGAACAAGCAGTAAGTCAGTAATTTGTTCGCGAACGTCGCAAATGTGTTTAACAACAATGGCGTCTGCATAAGCACCTTTTAGCAAAACGCCGAGTAAACCAGTCTGCGCTTTGTTTCCCGGCGGACCGAAAATAAACGCGACACTCGCGTGTTCTGGAAATCCGGTCAAATTTATCTAATCAGATGACGACTTCGACATTCCTGAAGTGTTTCCAGTAAGCCTTTTTCACAAAAATCGGAAATTACGTCAGCGCAGGGTAAAGTCAGTTCCGCTACAGGTCTGCGCCTATTATATTAATATGCTCTTGTCTCAAATAATGCCTTTTACCTTTTCTGTTTTGTCTGTTTTCCAAGTTGTTGTTATATAATCAACAAAGAAACAACATTTTTACTTGTTTGTGATTTATATGGGCACTCGGACCGCTGACTCATCAATATAATATGCGCAACATAGCGCCAGCTATAGTTTCTGTTCTCAATCTCTGGTATATTTAAGCTATTTTCTCAATTTACTCAGTCATTTCCCTCGAATCACTACATCATGGTAAATTATGACAGCATTTGACAGCCTTTATATCCAAATGCACATTTTCCCAAGATTAAATTAAACGATTCTGTGTCCGGATGATGCCTAAACTCAATACAGCAACGTAATCCGGTTAAAAATGGAATAAAGCCATTAATCGGAGTATTGTCTTGTTTAGTATTATATTATTTTATTATGTATATCCCTGCGCACATTATGCAATGTACATTTACACCGTAAAATGAATAATGCAAAGGAGAGCAAGTAGAAAATACATATAACTTTAATAATAATAACAACATTAATAATCGCGAAAAAACTGACGTGAAGAGTCATAATGCACAGCCAGCACCAAATAGACAGAACGGCAAAACTCAAAACTGTACTGTATTATAAGTGCTATCATTCATAATTAAATAAACATAGTCTTTGTGATGGCCAGAAGCTGACACAAAGTTTTTGAAAAAATATTTGCTATTTTTAGAGTAAAACCCCGGTATATATCATAGTATCTCATTGTAAAAATAGACTTAGATTCCCGAACTTACGCTTGTTAAGTACAGCCACTGCTGTCACCGGAAAAACTTTTACCCTGCGAGCGCCAATCCGGAAGCCAGAAACACGGAAGTGTGAAAAAGGCTAGTTAAGCGTACCATATGCATCAGACGTTTAGCCAACGTTGACGTATGAGGCTGAGACTACAATGTACCCCGTCTATGGGGCATGTTGTCACGTTTCACTTCCTTTCTTTTGAGGTAAATAACGAAAAACATATACACTGTAAATATGAAACAAAGTGATATATTTGTACTGGACAAGTGTGAAAATAATGTGGAAAAAATTGTACTCTGAACCCCAATTGGATTTATGCTGCCTTCATGTGCTATCGTAATTATGGTAAATACCAAAATCCGACATCGAAATTGCACATGAACACGCACTCACGTTGTAATTTCCACTGGAAAGCTCGAAATTTTTTATGATACCCGAGCTGCCGAGATGGGATAAACTTTGACCTTTCAACATGGCGGAGAGCAACGAAACTATACTGAATGCAGTGGCGGTTCTACACGGAGGCCAAGGGAGGCCCGTGCCCCTGTAGACATGTCCTTGGCCACCCCTGTGGCCCCCCCCGTACTGACCAAATAAAAAAAATTAATTAATTATGGTTTTACCTATGGGTTTTACACACGAGCGCCAAAAGCGGAACTAATGCGACGCATCGTTCTACTTAAATGGGTTAATTAGAGCGGCGCACACAAACACTGCAGCAACAATTAGAACTACTCTTGGATAGAGGAGCTACGATTTATTTCTCCTGTTGCAAGAGTCGAAGGTAAGCAAAACAATTTCATTTCGTGAGTGACTTGTTGTTCTTGCACATAACCGTGTTACTTTTGTTTTTCACACTGATAATTAAATCAAGTTTGTAAATGGCTTTGTAAAATCTTTGTTAACGTTAGTTAATAAAAATATACAGCTGTTCATTGTTAGTTCAAGATCAAGTGCCGGTTTAGTTCTGCTGAAATTCTACACCTGAGAACTCTCTCATTAAAACAAAGAAAGTGTAGACATGATGTAAATAAGAGATTAATTGTACTGTGTAAATGTGATTTTATTACCTTTTATTAACTTTGAGAGATTGCGATGAACTACAGTAATGTATGAGTGACAGCTTTCCAGTGATTGTAAGGGGAGCGCGCACTTTTAAGACTATAATTAATTCAGAATTTGAATTCATTTATTCATGGATTCACTCTCTGATAACGCAACATCGCCATTGCTATCGTGCAGCACATAGGCTACTACATCAGTTACACAAACTAAGAGAAGGTAAAGCAGGTGCTTACTCATCAAAATGTGTCTAAACAGCCGCGTGTCGACACGCGCCCGTGAGTAAACATTATTTTTTTCTTTCACCATGCAGCAAACGTAAAAAAAATTAAACCGTTTAACTTATAGTACTTCTTACTGTCGATTAACAGTGAACGGTCAATATGAGCATCCCTAAAATGTTTGTATGATTTTAAAGTAAAATAAAGTTTATAATCTTTAAATATCACTTGTTGTCATTTTTTAATGTGCCCCTCTGGTTAAACACTGGCCCCTTCTTGGCCCCCCTAGTCAAATTTGTCTAGAACCGCCACTGACTGAATGGTAAGCATTGCATGATGTTAAAAGTTCTCTGCTGTTTAGTTGGTTAGTTTGTAGCCCCCATAATGCTGGGCCATAAATAATTTTAATATCGCCGCTATTTAAATGTAGTGTTGTCTTTAAAAATACCGTTAAGAGAAGATGCTAGCTCGTCGTGGCTCGCCTCCAGTAGGGTGCTGTGCGGTACAGTGTTCTGAAGGAGGCAATTTTCTCATGTTATTTTATTCGGTCTGTAGTGTACGCCAGTGACAGCATGATATACTGGGACCAGGAGATGACCCAGCCTGTAGCCCAAACTCTCTATCAACGAGTAATTGAACTCTAATTCCGAGTCCGCCATGTTTCTCTTCACTACGACAACAAAAGCACCTGAACACGACACACTGGTAATTTCCACTTCACAAGTGGAAAGCATCATCTTTCCCATATCACATGAAGGCAGCATTACATAAACCACGAAATTCAAAAAGTGTTAGGTTGTGCCCCGCTCTCCCCTATGCAATGTACACATTCTTTGACGTGAGGACTATTTCTGAAAGGTAAGAGGGTGAGATAATAAAGTCTGTGGCAGAAACAAAGATAAGGTTGGGAAAAGCAACACAGGCAGAAACAGCGATTAAGATGGTAATGGGGAGATAAAAGTGTTGGAGTGCCACACCCTGTGAAATGTGTGTGTGGTGGGGGGATGTGATGCGATGCGTGAAGGGAGCAAGGTAGAGTGTGGTTTGCACACACCAGCACATCCCACCCGTGATGCATACATGTCAAACCGCAGAGGAGAGGGAGGGGAGTGCAGTACTGCTGCACTGCCCTTCACCGCAGGTGTACATGAACACACATGAATCCTTCACACTTTATTTTCTGCAGTGGACATGTATGTGGGATGTTATGTAAAAGAAACAGTTTACTTAAAAATGAAAATTTGTGGCCATCCAAGAAGTAGATGAGTTTGCTTTCTCATGGAAACCGATTTGGAGAAATTTGACATTACCATTTGGACATTTTCAGAAATGTTTCATTTTGGTAGAACTTTTAATGTGACACAGATATGTCATGTCATATTTAAAAAAATGGATGGATGTTGTTATCATGTGAGACACTGTGAATTTTCAAGTTTGCATAGCAAACACATTTAAAGTGTCTCTGTGGGAGGCTGTGGAGACATCTCATGATGCTTAAACACATGATTAATGAGTTTGTTTTACTAATGGCTGTAGTAAATCAACACAACATTGGTAATTAAAGCTCTTAATTGTGATGCCATGTAGTAATTTATGTTAATGATATGAGGCATAATATACACTCTTAAGAATAAAGGTACTTTATTGGCATTGATGGGACCATAAGGAACCTTTAACATCCTTCCATTACATTAAAGGCTCTCAATAGTAAAAACAAAACAAAACAAAACAAAGTAAATGTTCATTGAATTATTTTTGAATTATTATTTTGGATTTCTTCACTCAAACATATGAAATCTGTGGATTGCACAAATCGTGCTTCACGAGTCTCTTTCAACAGAGTCTGCGATTAGCATGTTGCTAAGCTAACAACCCTCTAATACTTCAATAAGTATAAATATACATACACACACACATAAAAAATTGATAAAATAAATAATTAGATAAAATAACCCACAGTAATCAACATTTTTTTAAATATATACATTAAGAGAAATACATTGGGTCTCATTAACTAACCATTGTACATACGTTTGTGCGCGAAATCCATGAAATACGTAAATGCTTTCACCAACAGATCCCGATTTCAACCCCTTTATCCTAAATCTTTCATTTATGAAAAAAATGTACAGTGGGAACAACTAAAACCACATATGCAAAAATCACATACACTACCAGTCAAAAGTTTTGGAACAGTAAGATTTATATTGTTTTTCAGAAGAAGTTGTCATGATCGGGGCTGTGGGTCTCCCCTCAGCCTCCTGAGGTCGCTGTTCCTACACTGCACTTCCTGATTGCATTCACCTGTCTTTGTCATTAGCACTGATTCACTCACATCTGTTCACTATTATCTGGTCTTTAAAAACTCTCACCTTTCACTCCTGCTTCATGGCTGCATTGTCTTCTGTCTTCTGTGTATTTTGTGTTCTTGAAATCCCTGGACTTTGATCGTGTTCTTGATTTTGTTATTTTGTGTTTCAGTTTATGTTCAGTTTGTGCCGTGTTGGCCTTTTGGTTTATGTTTATTTATTTGTTTATTGTTTAATTAAAAAACCCTTTCCCTGCACCTGGACCCAGACCCTCCCTTACTCAACCGTGACAGAAGTCTTTTCTGCTCACCAAGCTGGCATTTATTGGATCCAAAGTACAGCAAAAAAGTACAATTTTGAACTGTTTTCTATTTGAATATATTTTAAAATGTAACTTATTCCTGTGATTTCAACGCTGAATTTTTAGCATCATTACTCCAGTCACATGATCCTTCAGAAAACATTTTAATATTCTGATTTGCTGTTTAAAAAACATAAAAAAGTACTCAACTGTTTTAAATATTGATAATAACAACAATAAAAATGTTTCTTGGACAGCAAATCAGCATATTAGAATGATTTCTAAAGGATCATGTGACACTGAAGAC
Organism: Garra rufa; assembly: GCF_049309525.1. NCBI lineage: Eukaryota > Metazoa > Chordata > Actinopteri > Cypriniformes > Cyprinidae > Garra > Garra rufa. The sequence continues at coordinate 26,231,954 of NC_133366.1, read as the reverse complement.
TGGAGTAATGATGCTGAAAATTTAGATCACAGGAATAAATTACATTTTAAAATAAATTCAAATAGAAAGGTGTTTTAAATAGTAAAAATATTTCACAATATTACTACTTACTTTTGCTGTATTTTGAATCAAATAAATGCAGGCTTGGTGAGCAGAAGAGAATTCTTTAAAGAATCTCAATGTTTAAAAACATTTGACTGGAGATCTGGCCATTTAAAATGCGCGCGGGAAGTAAAGTGGTCTCGCGTGACGCCGGTGTATTCCAAGGGAACACGGAAAATACAATGACATAGGAAAGACATGATCAGTAGGGG
>NC_133366.1:26152577-26231140 GCF_049309525.1 Garra rufa | reverse complement strand
ATTAAGCGATTCACAATAAATAAAAACATTCAGAATGTTTTGTAAAGAGATCAAAATAAAGGTGAAAATAACGAATATAAACGAATAATACAAATATTATGGAAAAAAAGAAGGTCAGTTAATGGACAAGACTCTGGGATGCATAAAATGTTTCTTGTGAGGCTATTAAATTTTAAGTACTTTATGTAATGTTTATTCATGATAAACTTGTGAATGCTGTCTACATTGCGCACAGACATCATTAGCATATACAGCATCGCCTATATAATTATTTAATATTGTATTAATTTCTACAGAGATGATAATCATATCTATAGGAAGCTTTAAATTATTACTTAACGAAATAAAACAAATTGAAAACAAAAACTCGTTTATGTAATCCGTAAAGATAAATTTCTCTCTCAAGGCGTCCAAAAAGGTATTGTACTCGAGGAGCGGATATAATATTCTTGATACTTCAAACTTCCATGTTCTGTTCTATAAATTTTGAGAATTAAAAAAATCAGGCTCTCATGAAATCTTTGAAATCAATCTTTGTATGGCTAGTTTATTCAGTTATTCAGTATTGTTGTGTTTCCCCTGTTTTATTCGTTTAATATTCAGAAACAAGTGCCTTTTTTTTTTCAAAACATTTTTTAAAAGAAAGAATTCAACCCTCCAAAATTTTGTTTGCCTATGTCACAATATGAGATAAATCCAGCCCTGTAAATGATGCTGATTTTTGTTGCCAAATTGGTTTGGAAGCGTTGTTGAATAAACAAGTAACGTTAAACTGAACTTTTATGCCTGTATGACTGACAATTTTATTGACCACTGAGAAAGCATTGATTTGGTAAGATGATGGTTCATACCATGTAGAAAAATTACATTTTGAAAAATAGCTTAGATGTAGTAAACTACTTTTGCCGTGTTGCTGCTGTAGCTTAGCTTAGCTAAGGAATGGGAAACCACTACAACACTGTTATACGTCATCATACGTTGTCGCTAGTTCTTAATGTTACATCAGAGGACATGCGCCGATGTTTATCACACATTTCAAGATGTTGAAAAAAATGTTGTAGCGTTGCAAAAAGTACAAATGTACGGTGTACGCACCGTTCATTCACATGTACACATATGGCCGTAAGCAAAACAAACAATGCGTTATCACATGCACGGCAAATTGCAAATCTGTGGTGTAGTGGTGCCTTGAGAAGTGGGTAAATGCTTCATTTGTGTACAGCAAATTGCTGGAGTTCGAAAATCAGGAGTTAGGCAAAAAAGTGTGAAAGAGTTAAATTTTTGGAGTTTATTCTTTAACTTTCACAACAGTTTGTGTTACGGGATACTCCCTGGCTGTGTTGTATTTCGGAGTTCATTCATTGGTGTTCAGGGGCACGTTTTAACAATAACGTTACATCAGGAGCGCGCCATGACACGAGCCTGGTTCTGCCACACGATCGACTGATGAAGTTGTCTACTTCGTCATGAGGTAGGTAAAAAACTAACTCCAAAATGTTCTTTATCTTCTGACAGACAGCTGATTATAGCTGTTACGTTAGTGTACTGACGCCAATAACCGCGGCGAACTTTGTGTTGAATGAATCTCCGATGCAAAACATGGCTGTTTTGAGCGGACTTTTTTTCGATGTGAACAAGCTAATATTAGCTTACGTCTTTCTGTTCACCTTATTTTTTTGTAAACGAGTGTTTTGCTGTCAAATTTAAGTTGCGACTCGCTCAAGAAACATTCTGTTAAGCTTCCATAATGTCATGCCGACGAGACGAGGTAATATCTAGCAATGTCAGTAAACTGAAGTGTCTAAGTCTAACTTTACCCTGGCTAAAAACGATCATAGTTTAGCCATGAACGTGTAAAGTAATGCCTGCAATGTTTTGAGTCGTAACGGCTAACGTTACAAATGTTTTAGTAGTGACTCGTGACCTATGAGAGTTCGTGGCTTTCATATTAAACATTTTGCATTTTCAATCACACTAACAGGTTGTTTTAAATTACATGTTTTCTCTTCATTGTCAGGATGTTGACAGAAGTGCTGGATGGAGGGAAGTAGTAGTAAAACTGGACGAAATTTGTTTCTCAGATTTTCTCAATTCAGGTGAGTTATGTGTTTAGTAATCAGTTAATAAAGAGTAAGTGACTGTAATTTTATGATTTATTTTGTAAATAACATGTTGTTGATGTTATTGTGTAGTCCAGCAGAAGTTTTTGAGATAAAACAACACTGAAAAAAGATGACCAGGGCTCAGCTGATGTACTACATGTTTTCTTGCTTTTTGGATGTCAAAGGACTGGTAAGTATTAAATAATACTTCAAAATGTTATTGAAAAAAATATATATTTTTACATTTGTCTGAACGATTATCTTTTCTTAAAAAAAAAAAACAATTTCTTTGTGACTGAAGAAAGAAAAGAAAGACATGAACCTCTTGGATGACAAGCGGGTGAGTAAATTATCTGTATTTTTTTGTTCTGGAAGTGGACTCTTCCTTTAATGCCTATTGTTTATAAAGGGATGTTTATCTTGTGTTTCGGTCATGCCAAAGTATTGATGACCATCATCTGGCCACTAAAGAAAACCCTCAGCCATATCATCTTTCCTCAGGGACATCAAAAGCACAGGTTTCCACCTTTTACATCGTCTTGGACTGAGAAGTTTCGCCTTGTCAGTCATGTGAAACCTTGGGTATTGTTGAAGAGCTGTTCAAGTAAAGTAAAGTATCATGATGCTCTGTCCAGCCTGTACATATTTTTTTTTAAAGACAAATGTATATAATAATGATATAGGTAGAACTGAAGTCAAAGAACTGAGAGCAAGGCAGTTGAACAAGCAGTATTCTTATTTAAGCAAAATGTTAAGTTCTGTCCTCTGTGCTCCATCCTTCAGCTTTCAGTTTTGTTTTTATTCAGGCGCCTCAAACTAATTCATGGAATGTATCCTGGTATCACTGTGGAGTTGTTTCTTGTTACTTCATCTGATGTATATCTACCTCTGGTTACACAATACTACTGCACTATTTTATAATTATTCAGGTTTGATTTTATATAATGCAATGATGTGTTTTTGACTATGCTGTATACAATTTTACTAAACATTTCTTGTTGGCACTGCAGACATGTATTAAATGTAAATGTTTTGCTGTTAGATTTTACAGTATTTTATGACAGCAGTTAATTTCAAAGTGTTTACATGCATGGAATTTCAAAATCCAATCTATGTATTTCCTGAAATAAAAGCAGCTAGTTGAGAGTATGGCTTTCAGTGTAGTCATTTCCACATAAAACATATTGTGTTTACCCTAAGAAGTGTTTTTAACACTGGTTAAAGAGTTTAAATTATAATTAACTAAATTTTAGAGTTAAAATTACTCTCCAAATGATTAATATTTTAACTCCAGAAAGTGTTAAAATCTAACTCTGAGAAAGTGTTAAATTCTACTCCATTGAATTTCCTTTTGAACTTTCAATTTGAGCGCATTGGTTTACTGGATCCTTGGACTGAAATGTTTACAGGGGTTCACTGGTTTAAGAAATTTCAGATGGTAAAAATCTGCTTCTTTTTAATTGTAAGGTATTTTTTTTTTTTTCATTATTATGTACTGATTTAAATGACTGGGGTGTGGGAAATTCCCTCGCCACATGGCCTTCCATGTTTCTAACTTGCAGTCAAGTGTATATGACATAAAAATATATTTTGTAATATCAATCAGTGCAAACAGTGCTATCTGCTAGCAAACTTTAGCGATTTTTTGCAAACGTTTATTTACAGAACAACACCATAAACACAAACACAAGATTAAAGGTAATATACATATAATGAAAAATTGTCATAAATATCCTTATTAATGGCAAAAATTACCTATATTTATAAGTCTGCTTGCTCGAGTGAGCAGGCATGTTGGAAAATGGAAATTTCTCTTAGCCCTTCGTTTGAAATGAGGTCCCGAAAATTCTTTGTTTGGAGGCCTATCTGGCCCTTCCCCTTCCCCCTACCCTTCCAACCTAACGAGAAATGAGACACCCCTAGCACTTCACCCCCCCCCGGAGCCAAGCCAGCTCTTCTCACCTTTATTCATAGGTTGGGGGGAAGGTGAAAGGTGAAATGGCAAGTTTAAAAGTGACACGAACGACCCTCATTAACAATTGTGAGGTTAGATGTTTGAAAGGTTGTGAAAAAAATGGAGGCACCAGTGCAATCACTTTTTTTGTGTGAAAATAAATAAATAATTTCTTCATTTTTGCTTATAAAGGTATAGGAGTAATACATCATTCTGACCTGTAACGGGTCCATTTTTATTTTAGTGCACTCACAATAGCCTATAAACAACTCATGCGTTTATAAAATAAAGGAAAACAGAAGATGCGCTTTCTGCCGTCTGTTCTTGAACATCGCTTCACAATGAACAAAAGCTTTAAATTACCACTTTAAAACGAAATAATTCAAATCGAAAATAGAAACGTTCATTATGTAATCTGTAGGCCTAAAGATTTAAAGATATTTCTATATAAAGGCACGTCCAATTTAGAAATGGCGAGAAATTTTTCTATTTATCTCCATTATTGATGAATGTCTAAAATATAAAAGTAAGGAAAAGCCTAAAACAGGGCTGATTATATTTATTTTATAATTCTATTAAAATTATAATGTTATAGAATATACTATAAAATAATTATAATTACAAATTATACTGGCATAGAGTATATGTAAAACTTTAATAATTGTAGCTGCTTATATTTTCAGATTTTATGTTTCTCTGTTCTATATATCTTAAAATTTAGAGGATTTGCTGCAACGCAATTTTGTCCGATATGCAAATTATTTATTAGCCTATTAGTATTTTAATCCATAAAGCAAATGCTTTAAAAACACCTTTAAAAAATACTATTTTTGCATCCAGATGCTTTTAAAGAACTTTTCAATATACATGTTATCTTATATCTTAAATGAACTTGTATCTTAAATGTAAACCATGATTTCGTTGTATTCCCTGTGTAACGAATCTCTTACTTATAGCTACATTTTAGGTGCGTCTGAGCTTTGTTGTTTATGATTTTTTTAAAAATCAAGAGTTGCGCGCACTCAACAAAACTGACAAGACTCATTTGAACGCTTCTGATAGACATTGCATTCCTAACCCAACAGAATCGTGTGTGGTTCGTTATAACACTGTAAAAACGCCTAAAAAGAATTACGGTGCAGATTATCTGATCTTAATGTAATGCCGCAATTTACATTTTCTATTCATTTTCATTTTATTGTCAACAGACGTAATATATTGATTTTGTTTGGGCAGGGGAATATGTCCAATTTAGTGGCATTTTTTGGCCCCAGGTCAAGCCTTCCCCAGCCTTACACACGCTCCGCCTATGATACTAACTATATATATACCCTTAGAATATATAGCCTATATATACCCACTTAGAATAATTTTCTTCCCGACCCGACACGCTAAATTTAATTCTCATTTCCAGAATCTCACATTTAACCATTTGGAAACAATGTCGAGTATAAAACTTTTTTCGCAGTACATCCATTATATTTCCATGTTCCACTTTTAAGACGTATTACAGCCCTGCATTTTAGTCCGTCAAAGATCAAATGCGGGCTAAAATTATATTTTAGACATTCAGTGGTGATTTAAAAAAAAATTGCAGCGCTGGAGGAACCACGAGACCAGGCTACCATGACGGTCCTGTTAGCAGCATTGAGCGCACGTTCAGCACAGCTTGGAAGGGTTCCTTGTTTAAAGCTTACCACAAAACACTGGCAAAAGTAAATACCATGACTGTCTAATAGTAAGGAGATATTTTAATTATTTATTTAGAAACTACTGTTTTCTGAGTCAGTGATGATGCAGTTAACAGTCCTCATATCCTCGTTGGACGCGCGCCTTTAGAGAGAAATGCATCTCTATGGACTAGCTACATAATAAAAACAGTTTTTGTTTTCTATTTGTTTTTTTCGTTAAGTAGTAATTTAAGTCTTTCTACATATTTATTTATCATGTCTGACAAAAAAATAACGGTTAAATATTTTCCACTGAAAAAAAAATGTAACTGATCGAGCTTGAGCCTTCATGTCCTAAAAATGTGTTTTGCTCTCTCCGCACAAACGATTGGATATGCACCTAATAGCGCATATTTATATCTATTATTATTTATTTCTTTTATTTTACATCTATGGATTTTAGTTTAGCCAATTCGTGATTTGAGAAGGCAAATTGAAAGAGTAGGTCAACTCACTGTCTGCCGCTTGGTCTTTAAGAAACAAAAAGCTTACGTTTAACGAACAAAAATGCTCCAATTTTTTTTTCTAAATTAACTTAATAAAAAGGAAACGAAATTATAAATACTTTGCCGTTACATACAGAATGAATTACCGATTATGGCGCCAGATATTGAAACAACAGACATAAATACTGTCCAAATAGCCCTCTTTGTGCAGGGCTTGGCCACAGAATGTTGTTCCTTGCGCCACCTGGTGGATATTATATGAAGCGCAACAACGTTTTAAAAAAACCTAAAAAAGCCCCTGCAGGCCGCCGCGTGGCGACGCGTGCTGAATTGCAGGCTGCCGCGTGAAAAAAGACGCATTTTTAATGGCCAGATCTGTAGTGTACTCTGGGTTTGCTTTGTTAAGATGAAATTTTATACAGTTTGAATTTTTTTTTTTTTGCCCTAGTTTTAGTGCATTTTTAGATTGCCTTGTCTGCAAAAGATTCATGTCATACTGCCTTTAGCTAAAGTAGATATATTTGTATCTTGGGAGGCTCACTGGGTTTTGGATCATAGCAAAACAGTTCAGCAAAGCAGAGGCACATTTTGTGTGTGTGTATGTAATTTGTTTTTTGTTGTTTAATTTTAAAAACATGCTTGGTGGAAGGCATCATTTTAGGTGGGAGCATCAGATATTGCTTTAGTGCAAAGTGTGTTCACATGCACTAGATTTGTTCTGTGCAGGCAAAGGCATAATAAATCTGCCCAAACCCTCCATAAAAGCACACATGTGTGTTTTACAATCATGGTGGGGTTTTTATACTGAGCTAATGATACTTTCTATACCCTATTTCTCTACCTTTTTAGATTTTCAGTATTAACATTATTTATTATATCTATTAAGTCGTTTTTGTTTTGGAGGGGACTGCTGGCACCGTCTACGTCTACTGCAAAAGATTTCAGGTATTACTATCCTTGTGGGGACATGATAATGTTTAAAGCTGACACACACACACACACACATGTTGGGTTTACATGTTTTATGGGGACATTCCGTAGGCGTAATGGTTTTCCTACTGTACAAACTGTATTTTCTATCGCCCTACACCTACCCTACACCTAAACCTAGCCCTCACAGGAGATTGTGCACACTTTTACTTCCTCAAAAAAGCTCATTGTGCATGATTTATAAACCTGTTTCCTCATGGGGACCTAAGAAATGTCCCCACAAGGTCAAAATCTACTGGTATTACTATCCTTGTGGGGACATTTGGTCCCCATAACGTGATGAATACCAGGTACACACACACACACACACACACACACACACTAGTTTATCGGTTCTAGTACCACACTGCCTTTTTCAGTCACCCACCAGGTCTTCTTCGCCACCAATGCTGATTTGCTGACAGCAGTCGAAGGGCTGCTGGGAGAATTGTGTGTGAACATAAACAGCTATTGATTTGCCCAGAAACCACTCTTCACATTACTCTGATCCAGACGTAATTAAATAAGCAATACGCTGCTCTGCCATAAGACTTCTGGGGTCCCCAGAGCAGAGGCTAGCAAAGTAGGAAACAACCTTTTAATGGCACTGCCAATTACATGGCGGTGGAATTTTAAGTCTTTGCTAGTTCATTTGTGTATTCAAATGCAAACGTTTTATGAGGAAGTGCTTCTATTTTAATACTTCTAATACAATGCCTGTTAATCGTGTATTATATCTCATTTGTATAATCAAGGTTATGAATCTGCTTATGCCCTTTTCTTAGAACTTATGAAAATTCAACTGAAGTCAGATATTACACCCGTTTTTTCGCAGAAGCAGACACGTCTTTCAAGTGGTGAGCAGAATGCTTTTACTATATTTATTTTACTTCTGAAAATTACCGCTGGCTTTGATGTCTCTGTAGTGGTTACACATTAGATATATTTTGTTATAGGTAAATATAACAGTAGTCTTTAGTCTCATAAATCCTTGATTTGTTCCAGAGAAGATAGTTTTGGCAAAATCTCATGTTTATGTAAATTCAGCATGTATACTCTATACAGTGAGCTTTCAATAGAGTAATACTATAAGCTTTTAATGAAGCAACTCAATGCTCTTTCGTTGCTAGCTCTAAAGTGACGTTTTGGAATTATTAACAGCTCAGCTGTTAAACTGTAAACTTTAGATTTGAATCTGTGGCGGAAGGAAGTAGTTCTGCACAAAAGAGGGCTTTTAATAACACTTTGTTGTTATTTTGTTTATCTATTTACACACTCATGCCGTTGAACTGTTGTATAAATGCAATATCACACTTGTAGACGTGAGATATTGCTGTCTATCGCCCCATACGGTCACTGTGATTACCTACAGCCGTGCCAATGTTCAGCCATATCTCACGTATATGAACATAATGTTATATATATACATATATCCAATTGATGAATTAGCAGAATTTATTACTCCACCACCTGAATGTGAAAGCGTACATACTTCTATTATACTATATTATTGAACAAATGACAGTGGTATGACAATGTTACTATGGTTTTGGAAAACAGTTGTGACGCTGGTTAGTTTCTCCAACACTGCATCTAAGGTAATGAATCAGTAATAAAATGATAATTATTACATCATAAAGGAAACGCTCTGCTGATTGGTTAATGCAAATAAAATTATTGACTGTGACTAGATTGTGATTATATTTCTGGTTGAATATTCAGATTTTCAAACAGAGAGGAGATAATTGAAATGTTTTTGAATTTAACAAACTTGTAACAAAACATTTCTTATCTTCAGCTAAGATCTGCATTGTCTGGGTAAACTTATATTTAATTTATTTAATTTAATTCAAAGCTTGTAGGAATGCAATTCAAACGGCAACTACTAAATTTATGCAAAATTTTAATATTTTGACAGGGAATGGGAAAATAAGATTTCATGGCATTTAACAAATCAGACTACATTACAGATAACTGCCACACTATGGAAATGATGCAACCAAATTCTATTAGATGACATTTAAAGTGATTTTCATAAATGTTTCTGTATAATATCTCATTGTGATGTATGAATTCATGCCAGGATTTAAATAAATAAATACATAAAACTGGTATTGATTATGCATGTGTTTAACATTTGTTCATATTCAATGTATATTGTAACATTTAATATTTCCCCAAATTCTAAGATTTAAGAAACAACATGTAACAAATAAAGACTAAAAAAAATATGGTTCAGCATTTTACAAATCTATTCTTTCCTGAGTGAATAGATGTTTTCTACGGTAGTGCTCCTTTCATTGTTTAAGATGACCCCTGTTTTCATAAGCGTGCAGAGGTCAGATGGTCTGGCTTTAAACCACATCTCTGGAGCTTAATGGTGGGGGTGTGATTTGTAGAGCCATCTTCAAACACACACACACACACACACACACACACACACACACACACACACACACACACACACACACACACACACACACACACACACACACACAGAGCTGTTTAGAAGCCTGTCTCCAGTCTGAACCACCTGCCCCGTTTTCTTAATGACATGTCAAGGACTTCTAGCATGATTAAATTGCCAGTTTAGTCCACACACACACACACACACACACACACACACACACACACACACACACACACACACACACACACACACACACACACACACACACACACACACACACACACGTTGGGTTTACATGTTTTATGGGGACATTCCATAGGCGTAATGGTTTTTATACTGTACAAACCGTACTTTCTATCGCCCTACACCTACCCTACACCTAAACCTAGCCCTCACAGGAGATTGTGCATACTTTTACTTCATCAAAAAAACTCATTGTGCATGATTTATAAGCCTGTTTCCTCATGGGGACCTGAGAAATGTCCCCACAAGGTCAAAATCTACTGGTATTCCTATCCTTGTGGGGACATTTGGTCCCCACAACGTGATGAATACCAGGTACACACACACACACACACACACATAAATGTGCTGTGGTCAGGAAAGGCTGAGTCCTTGGTGGTGAGTCAACAGTAGTGACAGACAGCAGTGAGAAAATCAATAGGCTGACTATAATAAATAGTGTATTGGGACATTAGAAGTATGCGCCTGTTTGTTGTGCAAAGCCTCTAACACTTCTGTAGGATCACATCTTAGAACTCAGTGAACCTTTGAGTGCTCATCTGTGCATTTGGGAAAACACAGGTAGCTTTTTTTTACTGCAAGGACAAAAGGGACAAAACTAAGCTAAAGCAAAAATACATTATTATTTTATGTCTTATTTGCCATTTATATTTCTCATATAGCGTAGAATGGACAGGAAATTGTATGGAGAAAGAAGGAGTTGGGTAATTTGATCAGGAAATGTCACAAGCCAGATTTAAACTCACATTTCCTACAGTAAATGAGCACCAGGACTCAAAGCATGTGCGCTATATGGCTGTAGGGATATAATATGTTTATGATATAAAGCAGGGGTTTACAATTTTTATGTAAGATATTCACTAGAAGTACCCCGTGAAATTTAAATATGTATATAATTTAACAACACATTCACATATTCATGGTGATGTTGGTCACATGATATACACTGCAGTTCAATATTTTTTTTATTTATTTTAATTTAGCAAAGCTGAATTTTCAGCATCATTACTTTAGTCTTCAGTGTCACATGATCCTTTCAGAAATCATTCTAATATACTGATTTAGAATAAATTATGAAAACAGTTGTGCTGCTTCATATTTTGTTAAAACCTTTTCTTTTAGGATTGTTTAATAAATAATAAAAACGAACAGCATTTATTTAAAATAGAAATCTTTTGTAATAATATAAAATACAATTGAAAAGTTTGTGGTCAGTCATTTTTTTCTTTCTTTTTTTGAAAGACATTAATACTTTATTGACCAAGCATGTGTTCGATTGATAAAAAAAAAAAAAAAAAAAAAAAAATGATATTAAAGACCTCTATTGTTAGAAAAGATTTCTATTTTGAATAAATGCAGTTTTTTTAATTCATCAAAAATTCTGAAAAAAATAATCACAGGTTCCAAAAAAAAAAAAAAAAAAAAAAAATTAAACAGCACAACTGTTTTCAACATTGATTATAAAAGTAATATCAGCATATTAAAATGATTTCTGAAGGATCATGTGACGCTGAAGAATGGAGTAATGGCTGATGAAAATTCAACTTTGCATCACAGGAATAAATTATATTATAAAATGTATTAAAATAGAAAAAAACACTATTTTAAACTGTAAAAATATTTCACAATAGTCTGTATTTTTGGTCAAGTAAATGCAGTCTTGATAAGCATAAGATAATTATTTAAAAAAATATAAAACATCTTACTGATCACAAACTTTTGAACTTTTATTATACATTTTTTTTAATAATAATAATCAATTTATTTTAATTTTTTAATATTTAATTAATTATTACCAAATCATCAACTCACAAATCCCCTGCAGCTTGGGTCATAAACTTCAGTCTGATGTAAAGAAATAGATCAAAACTTCATAGTTTATTTATTTACCTTTATCTCATTAAAATGTTGTAAACAAGGCACAGGTGAAAATATTATATTCTAAGATGTGTCTGTAAAAGTCCATACTGATTTTTCACGTTATATCAATATTTTGAATTACACGTTGTATTGCCATTTTAGGGTTTAGGATATGTCCATAAATTAAAATTACCAGTACTTTTCTGTTTTTCTAAGGATTTTTATTTTTATTTTTTTTTTGCCTACAGTGCAACGAATAATTAAATTTCAACCTGTTTCGCATACAAAGCTGTTTGTAATATTTTATAGCAGATCGTATAGACAGCTTCTGGTTTCTTCAAAATGTTTATCTTTCATGCTCCTTTGAAAAAAAATAACACCATACGGGTTTGGAACCACATAATGGTGCATATAAAATGGACAGAATATGACAGATATCCTCCTTTATTTCCAAATTACCTCAACCATTAGTTAAAATAACAAGCCCTTTTAGTCACGTTCTGCACTGGTGTTTCTAAAATGAAGCTGTTTCTATGCTATTGTGTCCTACAGGAAGCTACTGATCATTAGTAGTCTAGAAAGCAGAGGGTGCTCAGAGCTGTCTGTGACAAAACAGTCTCAGGGGAGGGTTTCCCTGTCATACACCCCAGAGCTCTCTAAACATACATCTGAGTCCACAGCTGAGCTTTACCCTCGCAGTCACGGCAAATCAGATGAAATGGTTAAACGAATTCAATGAAATGGATAAATGAATTCAATAAAATGTATAATAAAGGATTAAATGAAGTTATTACAGATTTATGTAAACCCTAGAGTGCATTGGATGTATGGAGGCTAATGTATTTGTAATGTACTTTGGGATACCCCACAGTAGTTGGTTCTGTACCAAATGAACTGTAATGGATTGACGCCAGGCCCGTAAAGTTGCGGTCTGGCAGACATCCTTGGCAAACACTCCCTGCAGTAGGTCTTTGCTGACATACAAGTAAAACGACACCCCAAAGAGTTCAGCTGCTGCCTTTCACAACATAAATCACCACAGCTATAGTTTGTAATTAAGACATTATTGGGTGTGTTAGACTCATTTTTTTTGAGCTGCTTATTTTCTTTTGTTCTACAGCAAAATTAGGTGCATAAAGTAAATGCAAATATTTAGAATTTTGTATTATGTACACAAATAAAACACTCTGGACATTCTGAATGTTCTGAGAACATCAGGAAAAACGTTTTTTCAGAACTTAATGGGTCATATTTTTGATAGCTGGAATATTGGCTATATAAACATCCACATATCCTTTAGTGAGAAAAGACTGGTACCTTACAGGTCACTGGTGTTAATGTAGGCTGTGTTTAGGTTTAACCCTTCCATTACACATCAATCGCTCTCTGTCACACTCCTCCCGCCCATCAATTACACAATGTGTGTGTGTGCATGATCCACATTACTCTGCAGCTGACAGAAGCTGACTAATGAGAATTTTTTATGCTTTTGCATGAACATTTAAACAAAATAAAACCACAAACAAATACTACTTACTTTTTTTGTTTTCTAATGTATACAGAACCTAAACTCAATGTAAACTGCTGTTGACCCCACATTTCATTTCTGCAATGTGGTGTGTTTCAGAGTAAAAAAAGGCAGGGCATGGTTTAATTTTATCTGTAAGGGATTGACTGGTTCATGAGAAGTTGGCATTTCTAGAATTAAATGCCCATGTAGTTTGGCTACATGGGCTGATGTCAAGAGATCACACTATGAAAGGAAACTTTGATTGAGGTTGTAAAGATCTCAAAATATTTTTTTTTGAAAATTACATGTGCATACAATAGTTCATTATTTATTTTATTTTATTTTATTTTATTTTTACATACAGTTGAAGTCAAAAGTTTACATACAGCTGTAATCTGCAAAATGTTAACTATTTGACGAAAACAAGAGGGATCATACAAAATGCATGCTATTTTTTATTTAGTACTGACCTATATAAGACATTTTACAGAAAAGTCTATAGTCCAGAAGAGAAAATAACAGTTGAATTTATAAAAATGACCCTGTTCAAAAGTTTACATACACTTGATTCTTAATACTGTGTTGTTAGTGAAATTATCCACAGCTGTTTTTTTTTTCATTTATTTTTGTAGTTGTAGTTGTTCACGAGTCCCTTGTTGGTCCTGAACAGTTAAACTGCCCGCTGTTCTTCAAAAAATGTCCTTTAGGTCCCACAGATTCTTTGGTTTTTGGTTCTTTTTTATTTTATTTTTTTTAACAATGACTGTATGATTCATATGCAGTTATTACTGAAGGTTCAAATGCTCACTGATGCTTCAGAAATAAAAACAATGCATTAAGAGCAAGGGGTGTAAACTTTTGAACAGAATTAGGATGTGTGCAATTTTCTTATTTTGCCTAAATGTCATATTTTTTTTATTTTATTTAGTACTGCCCTTCAGAAGCTACAGAAAATACTTACACGTTCCCCAGAAGACAAAATTAAAGTTAAATTTACGCTGATCTCCAAATTCAAAAAGTTTTCACCCCTCTGCTCTTGTGTTTTTCCTTCTGATGCATTAGTGAGCATTTGAACCTTCTGTAATAGCTGAGTCTCTCAGTTGTCCTTAATGTGAAAAGATAGATCTCAGAATCATACAGTCATTGTTGAAAAAGGGTTCAAATACACAAAAATGCTAAAAAAAAAAAAAAAACTAAGAATTTGTAGGACCTGACGGATTTTTCTGAAGAACAGCAGGCAGTTTAACTTTTCAGGACAAGCAAGGGACAAAACAAAAATAAACAAAACAAACAAAAAACAGCTGTGGATCATTCAGGTAACAACACAATATTAAGAATCAAACTTATATAAACTTTTGAATGGGCTAATTTTTATAAATTCAGCTATTATTTTCTCTTGTAGACTATATGTAAACATCTTTTATGTGAAATTTCTCATTCAGGTCAGTACTACATAAAAAACAACATAATTTTTGTATGATCCCTCATATTTTGCCAAAATAATTAACATTTTGCAGATTCATCAAGGCATATGTAAACTTTTAACTCCGACTGTAAATTTGCAATTTTGAAGAATATGTGCATTTAAAAATCTTTCAAATCTAAAATCAAATCATAAACTCTAAATTGTCCCTATTACAGTCTTTTGACATCTGCAGTTGATTATCTGTATATAAATTATGCACACTGAAAAAAGTTAACATAATTAAATGGTTTTTTGTATATCAAAAATATTATTAATGTCCCTGAATCAACCTAAACACATTAATTTATACCACTTTATGTGGAATAAATCAGGTAGTAGTAGCTTTTACAAGTAATAATCACAAATTACTATAAGTGCACTTAATAATAATAAAAAAGTTGTTCGAAAAATGACTTGAGTCATATGCAAATGCAATTTTGCTTTGTATTGCACTATAGCGTGCAATGCCATGCTGCTGTGTGCCTGTGGTTCTTCTGGAAGTGCCTGCAAATGTCAGCTGCTGTTGAATTATTCAGTAAAACAAAATAAATATAACATCTCAAAGAAGGAAATTTGTTTGTACAGTATAATATATCAGCAGATGATTATCCTTCGTACTCAGTAGTAAAGTATATAAACCATTTTCACCAAATTACACTGCAGGCTCACCACTGGGCTATATATAAATAAATCTAACAAATGCAATTAATTGATTTTCCTGAACTCTATTCACCAGTTTATCAGCTGCGACCTTGTCTGGCGTCACACTCTAAAGGTTTTCTAGGTGCTTTGATTCATTTCCTACGCAGTCATGCTGTCTCCCTCTCTATTCTGGGAAAGAAAGATACTGTTGCGTGATGCTCTGTGCCGTAATTTCGGAGAGAGGCCTTCAATAATTCAGACTAACATTTTCTCAGTGCACAGTGATTCAAGATCCCAGTGTTCCAGCAAGCATCAGCCTGCCATTATTACGCCTCACTGGACTAAAGGTAACAGCCATCCAACCCCCAACTCACCAGAGAGAAAGAGAAATAGAGAGAGACTCACATCAGGGCTGAAAGACCACCACCCCCCTCCTTACATGAAAACTTCAAATGTGTGTTTGAAGTGGATGTAAGGGTGTAGCAGAACAGAATGAGGTCCATTTTACATTGAGCTGTCTCATCTTGTAGTTTTTTAGTTCAGTGAGTGCATAGATCCATGTAACATTATCAGGATGACGATCCACACACATTCATTTTTACAGTGTTGAATATGTGTTGGAGTAACAGATAGTGTTAGTATGCCTCATTAGTGAGCAGGAACTGGTAAAATCAAGAAATTCTTTTTTTTTAATTTATTCTGTTACACAGTTTTTTTTATCACATTTATCAGACTGGTTATTGCGACTCTTTTTATGTTTCTCAAGTGCCACATCTATTTTCTCTCGCTAGTGGATCTGCGGTTGACTGTAAAGTTGTTTTGTACTCTGCAGTTATGCAAATCTCAATAATGAATGTGCTAGGTCGAACACATGAAGCTGAAAACACCTCCAGCGAGACAGAGAGAGATGTTTCCAAACATTCTAAAATTGTTCCTTGCAGAAAACAGATGCTGGAGGAATTATTCTACAGAGGAAATATCGAAGCACAAGGCTTTTGAAGTGAACTCCACATATGTGACCCTGGACCACAAAACCAGTCATAAGGTTAAATTTGACAAAACTGAGAAGCTCAATAAATAAGCTTTCTATTGATGTATGGTTTGTTAGGATAGGACAATATTTGACTGAGATACATCTATTTGAAATCAGAAATCTGAGGATGCAAAAAAATCAAAAAGACTGAGAAAATCACCTTTAAAGTTGTCCAAATTAGGTTCTTAACAATGCATATTACAAATCAAAAATTACATTTTGATATGTTTACAGTAGGAATTTTACAAAAAATCTTAATGGAACATGAACTTTGCTTAATTTCTTAATGATTTTTTGGCATAAAAGAAAAATCAAAAATTTTGACCCATGCAATGTATTTTTGGCTATTGCTACAAATATACCCCAGCGACTTAAGACTGGTTTTGTGGTCCAGGGTCACATATGTTTTATTAAATCCTGATGATTTTGCTCCCTTTCTTTGAAAGTAGATATAAATATAAGAGCACCCACGAAATAATAATAAGGTAAATGATTAGTTTTGATCATACACATACCAGTCAAAAGATTTTTTTTGTTTTTTTAAGTCTCTTCTGCCTATTTTTGAAAATGTCATTTATTACTGCTGAACTTTTAGCATCATTACTCCAGTCACATGAACCTTCAGGAATTATTCTAATGTTCTGATTTGCTGTTCAAAAAACATTCATTATTATTATTATGTTGAAAACAGCTGAGTAGATTTTTTTCAGGTTTCTTTGATGAATAGAAAGTTCAGAAGAACAGCATTTGTCTGAAATAGAAATCTTTTGTAACATTATAAATGTCTTTATCATCACTTTTGATTAAATTGATACCATCCTTGCTAAATAAAAGTATTATTTCTCAAATAAATCTTTCTATTCATCAAAGAATCCTGGCAAAAAATGTACTTAACTGTTTTAAAGGGTCATGTGACACTGAAGACTGAAGTAATGATGCTGACAATTTTGCTTTGAAATCACAGGAATAAATTACATTTTAAAATATATTTAAATAGAAAACATTCTTTTAATTATTAAAAATATTTCAAACTTTTACTGTTTTTGCTGTACTATGGATCAAATAAATGCAGGCTTGGTGAGCAGAAAAGGCTTCTTTAAAAAACATTAAAAATCTTATTGTTCAAAAACTTTTGACTGGTAGTGTTTCTGCGTGGCTTGTGGTGCAAGTACAGCATAAGTCAGGTCAGCATAAGACCTTTATGTAGAGATAATGAATTATGCATACATGGCTGGAAGTAGGCTCTATTTGTCATCTTAATGTGTCAGACTAATTGAATACATGCAAACCACAACTCATTCATAACTCACTGTTTAGACATAACTATGTCGTTGTCCTCTATGTCCTAATGCAATTTTTATATAATCTTGAAATCAACGCATGTATGAATTTTGCTGCTTAGTGTTTGGACACATTTATGTGTATGTCTGTTGACATAATATGTGACCTTGGACCACAAAACCAGTCTTAAGTCGCTGGGGTATATTTGTAGCAATAGCCAAAAAAAACATTGTATGGTTCAAAATTTTTGATTTTTCTTTTATGCCAAAAATCATTAGGAAATTAAGTAAAGATCATGTTCCATGAAGATTTTTTGTCAAATTCCTACTGTAAATATATCAAAATGTAATTTTTGATTAGTAAAATGCATTGTTAAGAACTTAATTTGGACAACTTTAAAGGTGATTTTCTCAGTATTTTGATTTTTTTGCACCCTCAGATTCCAGATTTTCAAACAGACGTATCTCGGCCAAATATGGTCCTATCCTAACAAACCATACATCAAAAGAAAGCATATTTATTGAGCTTTCATATGATGTATACATCTCAAATACATCTTACATTACATACATCTTTTTGTAAAATTTAACCTTATGACTGGTTTTGT
This sequence comes from Garra rufa, assembly GCF_049309525.1. NCBI lineage: Eukaryota > Metazoa > Chordata > Actinopteri > Cypriniformes > Cyprinidae > Garra > Garra rufa. The sequence continues at coordinate 26,212,888 of NC_133366.1, read as the reverse complement.
GGTCCAAGGTCACATACGACATTAATACACCAAAGTTTTCATATCAGTGGTAAATACTACACATACTGTATATCAGAAACATAAAGAGCAGGCACTTCAGTTTTGAATGTTAACGCTTTTCACAGCCTTGGTCTCGAATTTAAATTTCTCTCTCATCCACCCACCTCCTCCCAGTCTCACTTTTCCCCTCACTTCTATATTCCTCACTCTCCTCCCCTGAGAAAATATGCAATGGGAAACACCCATTTCATCGAATGAGAAAAAAACAAAAAAGACATTCTTTACATGATCTGTTTTATTTCCTCATTCTACACATCAGAATGCACATTTATTATTCAAAGGCACTAATGTCTGGTATGAGAATCTTAATTATACCGGTTATTTAATCAAAATCACCTACTGTATTGTGGGCAAGGGCCTGTATTTGATTGTTAGAGGAAGCACTATCGATCTGACAAAAGATTAATGGATGTTCAGACTGACAGTAATTAAACTCTGTCAGCTCTGCTGTTGCCTTGTAGCAAGTCTTCATTACAAGACATGAACACGCATACAAACACATCCTAGTTACAGAAAAGGGCACACACACACACACACACACACACACACACACACACACACACACACACACACACACACACACACACACACACACACACACACACACACACACACACACACACACACACACACACACACATCAAAACTCCTGTCTTCCACGTTCCACCTCCTTCCACTAGCAGTCCAATCTATTTTCACAAATAAAGCTGCCACTGTAACAGTTTTAGCACATACAGAGTCATAAAACGTCCTGGCGCATGTCAGATCACTGCATGGAACAAAGCCATTACACTTCCTCATAATGTAACCCCAGGAACAGGATTAAGAGCAGGCTTAACACTGACAGATTTAAAAATGCTTTTCATCAGAAATGCTACCATCAGCCAATGTCTGACCCGATAACATACATATTCGCTACATGTTTAACATTAAGATTAAGTTAACTGATGTTTAAAAGGATACTTCAGTTCAAACTAATTTCTTTTTAGTTTGTCATTGTGTACTCAACCTCGTTCTAAAACTATGACTTTTGATATTCTGTGGAATATTAAAGAGATAGTTCACCCCAAAATTAAAATTCTGTCATTAATTACTCACTCTCATGTCGTTCGAAACCCATAAGACTTTTCTTCATCTTCGGAACACAAATGAAGATATTTTTGATGAAATCCGAGTGCTTTCTGACCCTGCATAGACAGCAATGTTATTAGCATGTTCAAGGGCCAAAAAAGGTAGTAAGGACGTCGATAAAATAGTCCATGTGACATCAGTGGTTCAACCCAAGCCTACAAGAATACTTTCTGCATGCAAAGAAAACAAAAATGACTTTTTAACAATTTCTTTTCTTCCGTGTCAATCAACCGCATTCACAAAAGTACCACAACACATGCATGTGAGAATTGTTGAATAAAGTGGTTATTTTTGTTTTCCTCACGCACAAGCTTCCATAGCTTCATAAAATTACGGTTGAACCACTGATGTCACATGGACTATTTAACAATGTCCTTACTAATTTTCTGGGCCTTGAACATGGTAGTTGCTGTCTGCACTCTTAAAAATAAAAGTTCTTTATTGGCATCAAAAAACCTTTAACATGCATGGAACCTTTTCATTCCACAAAGGATTTTTAGGATTTTTTTTTAGATTATTAAAATGTTTCCTCACACTAAGAAAAAATAGTTCTTTAAAGGACTGTTCACTGAAAGGTTCTTTGAGGAACCAAAACTGGTTCTTCTATGGCATCGCTGTGAAAACCCCTTGAGTGTATGCAGGGTCAGAAAGCTCTTAGATTTAATCAAAAATATCTTCATTTGTGTTCTGAAGATGAAAGAAGATCTAATGGGTTTGAATTACATGAGGGTGAGTAATTAATGGCAGAATTATTTTTTGGTGAACTGTCCCTTGCAATGGAAGTCAGTGGGTTCCAGTGTTATTTGGTTTCCTTCTCTGCAAAATATCTTCTTTTTTTGTTCCACAAAAGAACGAAAGTAATATGGGTTTGGAACCACATAAAGATGAGTAAACAATAACAGAATTTTCCTTAAAAGGATAGTTCACCCAAAATTGAAAATTAGCCCATGATTTACTCATCAACAAGCCATCCTAGGTGTTTCAGACATTCGTCTTTCAGACGAACACAGTCGCAGTTATATTTAAAATGGTCCTGGCTTTTCCAAGCTGTAGCTATAATGGCAGTGAATTCCCCATTTCTGAATCAAGCCAAAAAGTGTATCTATCCATTAGAGTGCGGATCGGGCCGCATTTTTCTGTCCGAGCCCGGCCCGCGTCCGACAGAGCAGTAACCGAGCCCGACCCGAACCCGACAGGCATTAAGATATTTATGTCCGAGCCCGATCCCAGCCCGACACAGTTAAAATCTTTTTTTTTTCTCATATTAATGACACATGCACTTTTTTGTGTGGAAAGCCCGCTTTTATTAAGCAACTGTAGGAAGGCGTTCGGAAATGTCAACAGATGAGCGCATCAGTTTCACTATCGCGCTGATGTAACCGAGCCTGACCCGAACCCGAGCATCCTTTCTAAATATCTGTCCAAACCTGGCCCGGCCCGTCGGGTTCCGTCGGGTTCCGTCGGGTTCCGTCGGGTACCGTCGGGCTCGGCTCGGGTATCCATCCTCTACTATCCATCATAAAACTTCACAACATGGCCTTACACATTCTTGGTAAAAATGGCTATGCTCACTCTCAGGGTGTGTTCACACTTAGCAGGTTTGGATTGAATAGAATAGTGTGATTCATTTGAATAAGTGTGAACACTGTCTTCCGAACCTTGGTGCTCACCAAACAAGCAGACCGAGATGGACCAAAGATATCAAAATGAACCAAAAACAAGACGTCATAAGTTTGGTACAGGCATTGGAAGTGTCATCCCCTTATAGCAGATGTCCATGTTCGCAACAAAGGAATTCCTGGTGCTGTTTTTGACATTTTATAAGCTCTTTGTGAGTTATAAACTGGTAATGACACCACCATATGTACACACATACAGCACACATACGTTTTTAATAAAAGGGGGTAAGCTTAAGTTAAAAGAAGATTTGTGGGTATGAATTTCCTACGGTGCCTAGCAAAATCATTCAGAGCTGCTGGGAGCCACACCCTGCCAGCCCAGCAGGAGGTCTCTGCTCACAGGAGGGGAAAGAGAGAGAAAGAGTGGGGGATGTTTGCCCTGACACCTAGAGAGAACACATCATAGTAACCCAGGGAGGTGACAAACAAAAAGAATATAAAAATGAGCTAAACGCATATACAAGTTGGACAAAATGCAGAGAATGAACCTCAACAACCTGCATAAACAAACACAGTACAATACTGCACCATCATCGTGTGTAGCACAAAAAGTAGGCTATTCTTTACATCATCGTCATTGTTCCCTTTAATATGAATGCGTCCAGATTATTGTAGAACCGTTATTATAATTAAATGCTTTTCAAAAACTATGCCTTCCACATTTCCCATGTTTTCACAAACAAGGTATGGACGGCTGAGAGATGCTGAAGTGATCTCAGGTCAGCAGTAAACAAAAGGCAGATGGAAGATGCAGCCGGAATGATTGCAGACTGCCAATAGCTGTCTCTTCTTTTTAATTGCAATTGATCAAAAAGCAAAACTCAGCAATTGATCCAAAATCAATAACCTAAGGTCTACTGTGAGATTCAAACCCATGCACAGGTCCAAAGGTCTAAGACCTGTTTTCAATTTTCTATGAATACAAATACAAATCTGATATTTATATTATAATTAGCCTATATAAGACATAATCAGGACATTGATCATATGGATTGTTTTTTTAAAAGAACCATATTAGAGTATTGACAAACACTGACTGTGTGGTAAAATCCATGCATGGCCACACCCTGATGTCAGCCTGCAACGTTTGCCTGCTATTTCTCGCTCACACTCAGCACTGCAGTTATTATGTAACACACCGCCAGTGGGTGACTCTCTAACACATATCTCATATGTGACTTTCATCATTCAACTATTGCACCCTTCACTGTTCACAGTCAGCCAACTGTTCTGCCATCATCTCAATAAACTCTCATCCTTAAATCAAGCACTGCTTCTGACTATAACAGATTCGGGCTAATCATTGTGTCTGTGAAAGATGATCAGAATGGTATTAATTGTTAAGTTGTGCTCAGTCTGAATAGCACAGACTTTGACAAACATATTTGGCTATTGGATGTCCTTGACATAAACATACTCTAAAGAATGCTAAAAAGAATGAGTTATTCACTTGTGCTTAAGATTATTTCTAAATATATTGATACTTTATATATAACATTTTCAAAAGTGACGGATTATTGAGAACAACAGGAGTTTAATAAACATTTGCTACTGCCAATATACCTGCTATTTTTTTTAGGAAAAAAAAAAAAAAACGAAAAAAAAGTTTAAGTAATATAATTTTACTATATATCGCCTATATGTTTAAATATTCTTTTTTTTAAGCTACACTACACACTGTCATTGTCCTAAACTTTGTGGCTTTAGTATTCAACGGCAATAGTTGAACTACTACGCCATCTGCTGGTCATTTGGAACAAAATATATGCTGTTTTCCATAATACAGTTAAGGTCAAAAGTTTACGTACACCTTGCAGAATCTACAAAATCTTCATTGTTTTACCAAAATAAGAGGGATCATACAAAATTCATGTTATTTTTTTTATTTAGTACTGATTTGAATTATTTATTTCACATCAAGGATGTTTACATATAGTCCACAAGAGAAAAAAAAATAGTTGAATTTATAAAAAATGAACCCGTTCAAAAGTTTACATCCCCTTGATTCTTAATACTGTGTTGTTACGTGAATGATCCACAGCTGTGTTTTTTTGTTTAGCAATAGTTGTTCATGAGTCCCTTGTTTGTCCTGAACAGTTAAACTGCCTGCTGGTCCCACAAATTCTTTGGTTTTTCGGCATTTTTTGTATATTTGAACCCTTTCCAACAATGACTGTATGATTTTGAGATCCATCTTTTCACACTGAGGACAACATGAATCTCAAAACCACACAGTAATTGTTGGAAAGGGTTCAAATAGCTACCCAAAAATGCTGGAAAAAAAAAAACAGCAGAACAGTGGACAGTTTAACTGTTCAGGACAAACAAGAGACTCATGAACAACCATCACAAAAAACAAAAAAACAAAAAAAACATCTGTGGATCAATCAGGAATTCCCACACAAAACACAGGAATCAAGGAATCAAGCGTATGTAAACTTTTGAATGAGGTAAATTTTTTAAATTCAACTATTATTTTTTCTTGTGGACAATATGTAATTGTCTTCAATATGAAATATCTTATTTATGATCCCTATTATTTTGGTAAAATAATTAACATATTGCATATTCTGCAAGGTGTATGTAAACTTTTGACCACAATTGTATTTTTTAAAACAGGCTATTTTTTTGCTCTCTTCAAAACAACAAAACAAAACAAAACAAAACAAAACAAAACAAAACAAAACAAAACAAAACAAAACAACTTTCTCTTTCCAATGGCAGAAACTCCAGATATTGTCAAGGATCGAAATGCAATAGATTGGTGCATCTTGCAAAGCTATCAGGCCCATCAGTAAACATGAATGAGCCATAAATGTGAATTATTATCAAAATCACAAACCAGCTCTGCTATCACTATGCCCTAGAGCTCTTAACCCATAATGGATCAAATCAGGTTAGGTGTGGAGGGCAGATAACAGTATGTTATTCTAGTCCAACCCAGTAATTTTCCCACCTGGATTAATTCAAATCAATTATAATTCAAACAAAAGAACTGAACGAGTCAATTGCCACAAGATAATGCAAACAGGTTCTGCTCTAGCCAATTCAGCCTGGTGAATATTGAGGGTATTTAAATCATGGTATCTATAATTGCATGCCTGTGAAAGAATGAGGAACTGCCAGACAGTATGCGACAAATAGGATGTGATATATAGGATAGTGAAGCACAGTAAAATACAGAGATGACTTGAGTTTATGGGTTCTGCTTGGATTTCCCACATATACTGTATAGGCTTTTACTATATATCGCCTATATGTTTAAATATTCTTTTTTTTAAGCTACACTACACACTTTCATTGTCCTAAACTTTGTGGCTTTAGAATTCAACGGCAATAGTTGAACTACTACGCCATCTGCTGGTCATTTGGAACAAAAGATATGCTGTTTTCCATAATACAGTTAAAGGAACACTCCACTTTTTTTGAAAATAGGCTCATTCTCCAACTCCCCCCGAGTTAATAAGTTGAATTTTACCGTTTTGAAATCCATTCAGCCGTTCTCCTGTTCTGGCGATATCACTTTTAGCATAGCTTAGCATAGATCATTGAATCCTATTAGACTAATAGCATCACGTTCAAAAATTACCAAAGAGTTTCCATATTTGTTGTATTTAAAACTTGACTCTTCTGTAGTTATATCGTGTACTAAGACCGGTGGAAATGCAAAGCTGCGAGTTTCTAGGCCGATAAGATTAGGAACTACACTCCCATTCCAGCGTAATAGTCAAGGAAGTTTGCTGCCGTAATATGGCCGAAGCAGGCGAGTATTATCAGAAATGAGTTCCCAGCTAGTTTAGCATTTGCACATGTGCTGCGTGGTATTATTGCTCTTGCTTCAGCCATATACGGCAGCAACCTTCCTTGACTATTACGCCGGAATGGGAGTGTAGTTCCTAATCTTATCAGCCTAGAAACTCGCAGCTTTGCATTTCCGCCGGTCTTAGTACACAATATAACTACAGAAGAGTCAAGTTTTAAATAGGACAAATATCGAAACTCTTTGGTCATTTTTGAACGCAATGCTATTGGTCTAATAGGATTCAATGATCTATGCTAAGCTATGCTAAAAGTGATGTCGCCAGAACAGGAGAACGGCTGAATGGATTTCAAAACGGTAAAATTCAACTTATTAACTCGGGGGGAGTTGGAGAATGAGCCTATTTCCAAAAAAGTGGAGTGTTCCTTTAAGGTCAAAAGTTTACATACACCTTGCAGAATCTACAAAATCTTCATTGTTTTACCAAAATAAGAGGGATCATACAAAATTCATGTTATTTTTTTATTTAGTACTGATTTAAATTATTATTTCACATCAAAGATGTTTACATATAGTCCACAAGAGAAAAAAAATAGTTGAATTTATAAAAAATGAACCCGTTCAAAAGTTTACATCCCCTTGATTCTTAATACTGTGTTGTTACGTGAATGATCCACAGCTGTGTTTTTTTGTTTAGCAATAGTTGTTCATGAGTCCCTTGTTTGTTCTGAACAGTTAAACTGTCTGCTGGTCCCACAAATTCTTTGGTTTTTCGGCATTTTTTGTATATTTGAACCCTTTCCAACAATGACTGTATGATTTTGAGATCCATCTTTTCACACTGAGGACAACTGACGGACTCATATGCTCATATAACTATTACAGAAGGTTCAAACTTTTGAACAGAATGAAGATGTGTATATTTGTTTTATTTGATCTTATTTTGCCTAAATATCTTTTTTTTTTCTTTTTTACCCTTGAGAAGTTACAGAAGATAATTATGTTTCCCAGAAGACAAAATAAGTGAAATTTACTCTGATCTTCCAATTTAAAAAGTTCAGATTTAAAGGCTCTTATCATGGTATCTATAATTGCATGCCTGTGAAAGAATGAGGAACTGCCAGACAGTATGCGACAAATAGGATGTGATATATAGGATAGTGAAGCACAGTAAAATACAGAGATGACTTGAGTTTATGGGTTCTGCTTGGATTTCCCACATATACTGTAGGCTATCTGCAGGGCAACTTAAATAAAAGTAAAGACATATTTATTTAATTTAAACTGCCTAGAAATATATAATTCATGTAAAGTCCCTAAGCCTTTATATGTTTATCTGTATCACTGTGGTTAGTCTACAACAGATTAAATGGACAAAAAGTAATCCTTCTTGCATTTTTATATTTATGCTTACAGTTTGTACTTTCCCTTCAATATTATCACATTGAAAATGGAATCATTTTATTTTATTCAATGAACAGATGATTGTATTACACATAACTAGATAATACTTAGCATATGTGCATTCACTGTAATGACAGAGGAAGACGAGTTCCTCCAGCTGAATCTGCTTCAAGGTTTTTTCCTTCCACTGCCTAAACATATTGTGAAGTTTTTTTCCCTGCCACAGTTGACTTTGGTTTGCTCTTTGGCTTTAAGGCTTTAGACGCCAATTTATGATTGCCTCTTTAGCTGCATTGAAAGAAAGTGCATGGTGAAAAGTGTTATACAAATAAATTTTATTCACTTGAATGAATAAAACATGAACAGGATTGACTTTGAACATGAGCACAACATAATCTGAATTACATAATCTATGTAATTTTACAGATACAGCTGAAGTCAAAAATGTACATACACCTTGGAAAATCTGCAAAATGGTAATTATTTCACCAAAATAAGAGTGATTGTACAAAATGCATGTTATTTTTTTAATGAGTACTGACCTGAATAAGATATTTCACATAAAAGACGTTTACATATACTGCCCTCCAAAGGTAAAGCGCAGTAACTACACATTTGGTCAATATTGAGTTAAGGCTTAAAATGGGCTTTGTGACAACCGTCTTGTCTTGTGGCAAAGTCTCCTGGTTCAATTTTGTCCCGTTTCAGAGAAACGAGAGTGTCAAAATCGCAGTAACTACATAATCCAAACTAATACCATATAAGGTGTAAAAACTTTAAAGGCTTTTTTCTCAGTTTCAGTGTTGGCGTAGTTACTGCACTTTGCCTTTGTAGGGCAGTATAGTCCACAACAGAAAATAATGACACTTTTCAAAAGTTTACATACTCTTGATTCTTAATACTGTGTTGTTACCTGAATGATTTTTTCATGAGTCCCTTGTTTGACTTGATCAGTTAAACTGCCAACAGTTCTTCAGAAAAGTCCTTCAGGTCCCACAAATTCTTTGGTTTTTCAGCATTTTTGTGTATTTGAACCCTTTCCAACAAAGACTGTACAATGCTTCTGAAGGAAAAAAAAACAAAAAAACAAACAATGCATCAAATAATGAACATTTTGCAGATTCTGCAGGGTGTATGTAAACTTTTGACTTTAACTGTGAATTTCAATAAATAATCACAAACACAAAAGTGTTTTTGTTCGTAATATCAGCATGACAGTGAACTTTTCTTTGTTAGAACTGTCTCTAGAGTCAACTGTTGCTGTCAAATCTGTAAACATTTGCCTGCATTGATTAACCGATCATCAGGAGGTTAACAGAGCTGAACAGACTAACAAGGCATGTGGTAAAGTTAAGATATAAAGAACTTGTCCCTGACTCTGATTAAAATTTTGCTCCTTTGAATAAATATGAGAGACATAGAACTGAATCATGAAGATCCACACTAATATAAACTTTCACAATTATTGAAAAACCGTAAAGTTTTTTTTGCATTGTATTTTAGTTAAATGATACGCAATCACTAATTTCCAAACCAATTTCCAACAAAACAACAATATGACATCCGTAATCTGGAACTTTGCAACATGAATAAAATGAACGTTTATTTGCCAAAACTAGGCTGGAAGTTTATTCAAAGGAGATGTAGTTGCACATATTCGAAATGGAGATCTTCCCATCTCTCCAGTGATTTTAAACTTTGTTGTGTGTTTTTGACAGCAGTGTTTTCAAATTAAATCTAGCTCTAAATGAACTCCAGACTTCACTGTGTCAATGATCTGCAGATTTTATGATCTAAGATGACTTGGGTAAAGGAAACCTTAGACATTATGGTTAAAATTGCATCCATTAGTGAGTGTATCAGAGTGCATTGAGGATTTCACTTTCATTTAACTGCTCTGACAGTAACTGGTCCTCAAGAATATTCTTCTGTAATGGCTTTAATGCCCAGCAGATGTCAGCAGAGTTATTAAACAAAGACGGCAAGGATTCACTGTCAGGCCTAATAACCCTTTCTGAGCTGACAGACCTCAAAATGTCTCAATTTAACACAAAAATGAGTTTACTTGCGCCACTGCCAATATTCCATTTATACTTGACTGGAAAATAAATAATTCAAAGTGTCTATGATGAAATCTCTCCCTATTTCCCCTCATTTATTCCATTTTGATTTTATCCTAGTTTTCACTTGGTTTCTCCTGCCAGATGGTGACTTGTTTAATCATTCTGATCAGTTTAAGAAGAAACACAGTTCATTTTCGTTATATACTGGAGATCGGTGTTGGTTAATTCTACACAGATTGTTTGCTCTGGTAAATGTGACTCATTTGTAGACTGACATCAACATGTGTTCATTCAGTTTTCCCAAAATAACACAATAAAAAAGTTATTAAGGCGTATTAGCAGGTCGTTTCCTAACGCTGAGGAAAAAAGGGAAATGACAAAATCAACCTACCTCATGCTCCCCTACTAAGCCTAAATAAACGGCAAGGATCTCCCTGCGCTGCATATTTACGAGCTGGGCTCCCCAACGGCCAAGGCATTTCCCTGGAAACTAAAGGGGGGTATGGGAAATACCATTCAAAAAGGCTGCAGGAGAAAAGAGGACCCCACACCAACACTACTTTTCATAGGTATGTGTACACACACACAATACATACACATACACCACATTATCCTGCTGTAATACACACATTTGTATACACATAGAAACTCACAGCTGTAAGGAAACCGCAAAGACGTCACAGACGGCTATGGACTGATGCATAAAGACATTTTTAGGAGTGACACCTCACCTCCTAAATGTTATGGTGTGTGGTTCGCCCACCAGGAGCACCAACCTGGCCAAATGAATTATTTCTTCCATTCAGAGAATCCTTACATGTAGGCATGGCGTCACTGGCTGTATAATACGCATACTTCCCTACTACATAGTGGGGAAAAAAATTAGGAATGAGTATTTGAACTCATAGTATTCCAGCTGGATCTCATGGCAATTTGTAGATATTAATTCGTACAACCTCATACTGTTTGTCAAAAAATATACATATATTTTACATATATTATACATATACATAAAATATATTTGAATAAAGGGTTTGCACTTATGTCAAGGTTTGGTCAGGTACCTGGATGCATGGCCATATTAGAGATTGCACGGTTACTGCACTACTGAATACATTGTTCTGCTAATTTATGAACATAAACACACACACAAAATGTGTAGAAGCTGCTAAATCATATAGAGAAGGACTTAATAAGCAGAAAAGGGCACACTATTTTGACAAACTAAAGTTATTAAGTGGTAAAGACACTACAAGCAGTACTAATTAAAATATTAGACTAATATTTCACCTACCTAACCGGAAATAATAAGAACAAATGCTAACATTGTCAAGATTCTTCCCATGGAAATTCTGCTTCAGTTTGGCCAACCACAAATGCCTTCTTTCCTCAGACAGTCTTTTGCACTCTTCTCCTTGATTTGTTTTGGCAGACTATAATACTCCAAATGTTTTTCCTGGTCTGACCGATTAGTACGGCCCAAAACAAGACAATAATTGACCATTTTTCAGCAGCAATAATCAGAAAGATTTGCGATTTCCGTTCGGCTCAGTGGCGGTTCAGTGGCAGTGCTCTGTTCTGCCAATATGGCCAATTGATGACATGTCGTGAAAACACTCTATTTGTATGAAGGACCACATCTAAGTCTGCTCCTAAACTTGACTGTCACAGAAATCATACGAGTGAGGTTGTACGAATTTAAACGAATAAGCCAACTTGTAAAATACATACAAATTGGCAGTAAGATAGCGTTGAGTATTCCTAAAACAGTGCAAAAAGTCCCCAGGTGACATATTAGTTTCTTTCTTATGTTGAACAAAAAAAGCTATTTTGAAGATTTTTGGGGGGGGCATTTTTGCCTTTACTGTGATAGGACAGATCAGATATGACAAGAAGCAAAGTAGGAGAGAGATAGGGGGCGGGAATAGGGAAAGGTCCTCGAGTCTAGATTCGAACACGGGAGGCCCGGAGCACAACAGTGCTGTGTGACGCCATACTGCCCACAAAGCTATCAGCACTGACATTTTGAACAATTTTGTAGAACCAAAAAGCTGTTGGTCCTCATTGACTTCCATAGTTGGGAAAGAAATACTATGGAACTCAACAGGGACCAACTGTTTGATTACTAGCATTCTTCAAAATATATTCTTTTATGTTCAACATAAGAGAAACTCAAACAGATTTGGAACAACATAAGGGTGAGTAAACAACGACAGAATTTTCATTTTTGGGTGAACTATCCCTTTCAGCCCAGATCCTAGCCCACAATTAGCAAGTACTATATTTGGTTTGAAATCGACTTTGTGATTGTTTGAAAAGTATGCACTATGAATGTGTGTAGTATGATTCAACATCATGTGACATATGTGATCCTGAACCACAAAACCAGTCATAAGTAGCATGGGGATATTTGTAGCAATAGCCAACAATACATTGTATGGGTCAAAATTATCCATTTTTCTTTTATGTATTAAGTAAAGGTCATGTTCCATGAAGATATTAGGTACATTTTTTACTGTAAATATATGAAAATGTAACTTTTGATTAGTAATATGCATTGCTAACACTGTAACAAGATTACTGTGAAATTTACAGTAACTTACTGGCAGCAATTGGCAAGTAAGTTGCTGTAATATATTCCACAGTATGCTGACTGTAAGTTTAATCACAGTAACTTACTGTACTACTGTAATTTTTATAGTGAATATCAGAGTGCCACAATCGCATTCAGATTAATAGAATGCTTTTTTTTAATGAATTAATTCATGAATAAATTAATTTTTAACAAATAGTAACTAGTATACTGTACTATAATGAACATTACTGCTTTAATTGTGTGTAGTCTAAAAAGAAGACACTGTTTTTGTCACAAAAATAACATTTATTGACTTTAAATTGTGAAAATACATAAAATAGCATAGCATACAATACATTTCAATTTTGTATTTTTCAGTGTGTAAACATTTTTTATTTTGCGTAAACAGGGTATATATCAAACATTACATGATAAACCAGAAAATAGTTTTCATTACTGCTGCTTGTCAGAGAAAGTTTTAACAGCATTATAAAATAACAGCAATATCAAATACGAGGACTGACGCAGCTCGAGTAAAAAACACATAGTCCTATGAAAAATGTCTTGCAGTTTTAATGCCTTACCTGTTTCTGCATTTTCGTCCGTTTTAAAGAAATATCCATCGCGCAGTATCTAGCAAGAGAAAAACACATGTGGCTTCAAACGGCTAATCCACAAACACACACACAGACGCACTTCCAGATTAATTTATATTCAGCCATGTCAGTTCTTTACCGAAATAATGGCTTTAGCAATCAAATGTTGCCATGCCTGAAAATATATCAAAATTTAATGCTTTTTGCAATAATACGCGAACACTTACCGGTTAATGTGGATGTCCGCCCAGTTCCACGCTCCCTCTCACGGTCGACTCTCTCTCCTTCACGCTCTCTGAAAGTTAAACACGCATGTCTCGAGTGAAAACTGTAAATATAACAATAATGACAAAAAATATGGAAAAATAAAGAGCAACTTTACCTTTCTGCGGTAAAATTGGAAAAAATACGACCATTATGTCGGTTAATCCAGCTGAGAGAAAAATGCCGATCACAACTACTGTACTGTGATTCACAGGAAAATATAATTTTACTGTAGAATTTCCCGCGGTTGTATTTTCACCCATGATGCATTGCCGATTTACAGCAACATACTGTATACATATTCTACAGTATGGATTTGTTCATTTTACAGTAATAATGCTGTGAAAACTACAGAAATTTGTTACAGTGTAAGAACTTCATTTGGACAACTTTAAAGGCGATTTTCTCAATATTTAGATTTTTTTCCTCAGATTCCAGATTTTCAAATAGTTATATCTCGGCCAAATATTGTCCTATGCTAACAAATCCCATTCATCAATGGAAAGTTTTTATATTCAGCTTTCAGATGATGTATAAATCTCAGTTTTCCAAAAAAACAAAACAAAACTGACCCCTAATGACTAATTTTGTGGTCCAGGCTCACATATAACGTCAATTGCCACATCACTGTTATTTTTCAATCCTGTTCCATGCCCTCATGAGATGTCCACTGGATGCAAACTTCAGAATCTCGCTGGAAGTAGTCATCTGGGTCCTTTTTGCCTACTGTTTTATGAATCCTACAAATTTAGACATACTACTTGGTTCATATAGACTATTGTTTTTGACTACTATTTAGAATGTATATTCGGAGGGTTGCATGCATTCTTGGCCACTTGAGACCATGTGCTTGTGATAGGAAGTAAGGTCTGAGAAACGTCAAAGCTAAAAAAGAAAATCCCACCATTCATCATGTTCAGGAACTCACATGGCTTGAAATCATGGGATTTCAAGAAATACATTCCAGTATAAGTTAAATTAACTAGATGTTACATATAATTTGGTAGTTAAACACAAAATGTTAAACAACTGCTTTTTAATAGTTTAATTAGTAGTAGCACCGCTATTAAAATCAGTCATCTGTTAATTAGGGACTACTAAAAAGACATTTAGAAGTTTGTTGTAAAAGTGCAAAGTGTTGAAAATCAAAATGTGTAACTAAAGCACTGTTTATTTGCGTTCTTACAACGCTGTGTTGTAATTGTGTCCCATTGGGTAGGCTAATCAAACGTTCTACACACATTTGAACACTTGAGCCAAGTACAGCAACGAGCCATGTAAATTGACAAGTCCTCAAACACTGCAAGTGTGGGTACTGAGACAGAGCCAATGTGTAGTGAGTCAGGGTCGAAATTCATGTACACCAGATCTACACAGTGCACTGATTCACTACTAAGGGAGCTAGAGCTAGTTGATTGAGACACACCCACAGTCTCACACAGCATGAGAGCATAATCAGCTGTTCATAATTACCTCTAACTTGATGTCAGCCCAGCCTGCTAAAGGAAACTATTGTGATTCACCTGTAAAAAAAAAAAAAAAAAAAAAAAAAACGTCCTTCAAATTGCTGACGGCACAGCTGCCACAGCACCAGGAAGCTTCGCTACTTCGTAAAACCCAGTAGGGAGGAGGACGGGCGTCTCGTTAACACCCTGGGATCTCCCTTGTGAAGCCTAGTTCATTACAGCAGCTCGCATGACAGAGTGAAAAAAGGCACATCATTTTGTTCAATATTTCCAACACGTCATATTTTCTCCATTCCTTGGGCGAGGGACCAGTGCCAGAATGTTTCGAGATACCTTGTGGTATACGTTAGTGGTCGTTTTAAACGCTCCGCATATAAAACTGTTGTTGTTCTCCGCTACCAGTGAAACCTTTTAATAGTTGTGGGGTTCCCTGGATGCTTCCTGCTCCCCTCCAGATGCATGGGCTCAGGGTTTGGCCCATGATGCTGTGGGGTTTCTAGCGGACACACACGTGCACAGCTGCATTTCAACAACACAGATTAGACCGAGTGGAAAATGTGTGCACTGCATGGCATGTTGGCTGAGGTTGTAAAAGCCCTGGTAAAAATGAACATAGTAGCTACTTTGGGTGAGAAATTAAGTAAAGGGCAAATAATCTTTCATTCATAATAAAATAAATAATTCATGCAGGCCGTCATGTTTCTGTCTTAAAGCAAGAATCATTTCCATGTGGTGTTTCTTGTAATCTGTCACCAAAAGATGGCAGCAGTGCCAAGTGTCTAATTAATGCTTATTAGTTTGAGATGGAGAAATTCACATTTAGTTAGATAGATTTTTTTTTTTTTTTAATTTTATGGATACTAATTTGTAAACGTTTAATGTCACAACCACACAGTTGTGTTGTGTTCAGCCAT
Source organism: Garra rufa (assembly GCF_049309525.1). Lineage (NCBI taxonomy): Eukaryota > Metazoa > Chordata > Actinopteri > Cypriniformes > Cyprinidae > Garra > Garra rufa. Next base: position 26,196,976 of record NC_133366.1, on the reverse strand, counting down.
GAAGTGAGCAATCCACAGAGAGCATCGAGCTGTGTACAGTATCTTCTCCACTGAACAGCTGCTGTGTGCGGTCGGTGCACCTGATCCCGCGCGTCTCACGGGCGCATTCCTTGGCCAATAGCAGGGCGCGTCTCTGCGCAGGCCCCGCCCACACGCGCTCATTGAACTTTCATTATTTGCATCAAGCGCCCGCACATCCACTTTTACTTTCACGCTCTTCGGCAGACGGTTCAACAGAGCACTTTGCGTTGGTCAAGATGCGCGACACGCTCACCGGTTCGTACATTGGGATTATACTGATATTAAACAGCGGGTTTGTGGTTATGAGGAGGCAGGACTCGTCTTCAGCTCTCGGCAGTATTTTCCGTACGAGGTGCGCCGCCAGGTGCCTGAGCCTTCACAGTACGCGCATCGCTCTCTCTCCAAGGCATTTCCAGGTAAGGAAGAAAAAAAGTTGAAAAAGTGGATGTTTTAAGTGTTATACTCAAATATGCCGAGTAAGACAATCAGGTATAAATGAATAAGTGCCTTACACTGTCTTATTTAATTAATATGCGTTATTATTACTAATAATACATTTATATTGTTTTCTCCACAACAGATATAGATTGTTTAGCTTTTAAAACTGTTAGAATTGATAATACTAAAAACGTTTTTACTGTATTATATTATTGTTTTACTTCTACTTTTAATACAATAGCTAATCCAGCTTTACTAAATGTATTAAAATCATAATATGTATTATTATTATTATCATTATGCAAGGATATAAAATGTACAAATTGTTTAAATTCATGGTCTCAAAATGGTCAGGAAGAGCTACTGTACAATTTAATGGTTGTAAACATAAAATAATAATTATATATGAATAATTGTAATATTATAATAATAATAAATAATATTAATAATACGTTAAATTGTATTATTTAAACCCTAAAAAGACCATGTAGTGGCATGTTATCTCATTTCTAAGATAAAGAAATACGTGCAAATCATCATTCTACACCTTGGATCTTTTGCTTTCATTAGTTAAATTGCAGTTATTTGTAGAGTTATACCCCTAACCAGTAAACACAAGCAAACTCACTCACCAGCTCATCCATTTGAATTCCTAACCATTCACCCAGAGGAGTTCTGTCTATAAACAAACAGATGCATAGGGTTGGAAAACTGGAGGCACAACTGTACAAATCTCTGCCAGCCCCAGTCTCAACACTGCGGTTGGGGTTTTCATTAGAAGTTTAAAGTTACTTGCTTCTCTGTTTATGTTGGTTATGACAGACCGTGGGAGGGTTTGGGTGGGAGTGCAGACGAGGAGTGTGTTTTAGAGGCTTCCTGTGTGTGTATGTGTGTGCGCATGCCTTATATGTTTGTGTGTGTGCACATAGGCATGTGGAGGGGGATCTTTGTGCGTGTGTCTGCACTTTTTGTCTGCTGTCAACAAACTCCCTTGTTACTGTGATTATATTCATCCTCATGTCCTTCCTGATCTTTATCACAAGCGCCGACATCCGATCCAGAAATAGACTAGCTAGAAATTCATTTACAATTCTTCAATATGAAGAAATTGTGTAACACTGCACCTATTTCATTCAGTGTTTAATATTATAAAAAAGCTGAGCGTCTGAGTGTCAAACATTATTTAGTATCAACAGTACTATACCTAAACCTTCAAACATGGACTACACCAATAATTAGACTGACCTTTAAAAGACCGCAATTAAAAAAAAAAAAAAAAAAATCCTCCAGATCTTTATATGCATTGCAAATTAAATCTTCCAATGCTCTGTCTTGCTCATCACACTGACGGTCTTGTTGTTATCTAGGCCAGACATCAGTGCAGAGGGAAGCTATGCACATCAGTCTCTGTTATCGAATGCTTTATTCCACAGCAAGCTGTCCATCTGGAGATGCTATCAAATTAGACACTCACTGGTCTAGAAGCTCCTCATTGTCTTCACTGATTCCACAGCGCATTCAAAGAGTTCCAGAGCAGCTAGTGTTCCTGAACAGCTGCCTTCATTCTGCTGTCCGAGCAGGGACTAAACTAGAATGAATGCTTTTCATATCTGCTGATCATTGTCTTCGTGTCCACATCCCTAAAGCCCACTTACGCTGTCTCCCGAGGGGGGAAGCCATTTTGGCAATTATCCCCCTTCCTCTAGTATCAAATGGAGACCGGGGTCATGGGTTAATTTGAATGGGCTGAGCTGAATGTCAAGTTATGCTGTAACATCAAGCCATAAGGAGCTATCACTGATGATTAATGATTATGGGAAATTAGAGAGTATTTGATGTGGTTCGGAGAACGTCTGATCTGTCAGCATTGCGCAGATAGTTACGTGGAAATACATAAATCTGTCAGCTGTCTCAATATCCTGTTTGACTGCCATTGTTTTGTTATTTGATCTTCGGTCTTTGCTTCACTCCATCTTAGCTTTTTTCCCAGGCACCAATAGTTATTCTTAGATGTGTAGTTTTAGTGCTTTATAGAAGTTATTCAAAGATACAATAAAAATGCTATTTGTGCTTACAGTCACTTGAGTACGGATTTAAAAGAATAGTTAATCCGAAAATGAAAATTCTCTAATTAATTACTCACCCTCATGTCATTCCAAACACATTTGCCCTCATCTTCGAAAGCAAATTAAGATATTTTTTGATAAAATCCTAGAGTTTTCTGAACCTGAATAGACAGCAATGCAACTGACGCGTTCAAGGCCCAGAAAGGTATTAAGGACATTGTTAAAGTAGTCCATGTGACATCAGTGGTTCAACCTTAATTTTCTGAAGTTACGAAAAAGCTTTTGTGCTAAAAAACAAAACAAAAATATCATCTTCATTCAACGATTTCTTCTCTTCTGTGTCAGTTTTCAATGCATGTAGTACTGCTGACGCAGGAGTCAGCATTCTGATGTAGAACCTGGATGCACTTTGCCTTGTTTACAAGCAGAGGAAGATGCACACTGTACGTAAAACAGTCTTTGTAAATATGTCTGAAGATTTCGACACATACACTCTTAAAAATAAAGGTGCTTCAAAATGTTCTTCACACCGATGCCATAGAAGAACCATTTTTGGTTCCACAGATGTCTGAACCATTCAGTCAAAGGTTCTTTAAAGAACCATCTCTTTCTTACCTTTTTATAATCTGAAGAACCTTGTTTTCTCCAAAAACAACCTTTTCTGAAACAGAAAGGTTCTTCAGATGTTAAAGGTTCTTTATGGAACCATTTAGACACAAAAGTTCTTCTATGGCATCGTGAAGCACCTTTATTTTTAAGAGTGTAGGATGTTTTTTTTGCTAAGCCTTACTTATTCACAGAAAATACAGATGGTGAACTAAGAGAGATGGACGTTCTACATCTACGCGCATCAAAGACTGACATGGAAGAGAAGAAATTGTTGAATAAAATCATTATTTTTTTTTTCTTTGTGCACAAAAATTATTCTTGTAGCTTCATAAAATTAAGGTTGAACCACTGATTTCACACAGACTATTTTATGTCCATACTATCTTTATGGGTTTTGAACATGGTAGTTACACTGCTGTCTATGCAGGGTCAGAAAGCTCTCGAAATTTAATCAAAAATATCTCAAATTGTGTTCTAAAGATGAATGAAGGTATTATGGGTTTGGAAAATCATAAAAGTGAGTAATTAATGACAGAAATTTAGTTTTTTGGGAAAACAAACCCTTTAAAGATGATCAAGTCTTTTTTTTTTTTTTTTTTTTTTGCTAAAAACAATTTGTATTTAAGTATTTTTTAATTGTTTAGGGAAGCATAAAGTTGAAAATGTCAGGGTGATACAGCAGTCCTGATTAAGAAGAACAATTCTTATTAAGGTCACTTATTACTTGCCAAATCAGAATCATAAGGAGTGACCAACAAAGTCTTGTGGCCAAACCAACATAAAAAATTGAGAATTACGAATAAATAAGCATAGGAAATTATGTCATAGATAGGACTCTCATAACTCTGTTAAGATCAGTATGTCTCTTAAAATATCAGATAAGTTGATGTTTTTATGATGGTTAGTTTAGGTTGTAAAATGTCATGTGGTGTGACTTGTCAAAAATGTAAAACAATCTTGATTAATATATTGATGCTTTTAGTTTTTTTCAATACATGTCTTTATATATTAAATGTGTTAGAAAAATATATTTCTTTTTTATTAAATTGTTGTACCACATGAAAAACATGCAAAATACAAATGCAGAGTTCTAAGAGAAAAAATTTAACCTATGCTCTTATATGTCATTAACCCACTAACAGTTATTATATGAGAATATGTTAACGTGCATGAGAACAAACCATGCTTATGCTGCCATAGTCTATTGATCCCACCACAGGCCAAAATGGATTTGTATAGCTCTATTCCCCACAGTGGCGTAGACGCAAGATCTGGCAGCGATAATATTGTGGTTACTTTAGAGTCCCCACCATGTGCAATAAAATATACAGTTCGTTCTAAAGGTTTTATCCCTTTTTGTTATTGTGCTATTCAATACCCATTATTCTGAGCCCAACAATTCTGGCCAGGGGCGTTCTCCTGCGCTCTGCCAATCAAATATGCTGCATATAAGCTAGTGTTATTCAGATAAGCGAAACGCTTTGACAGTTCCTGACACGCTACGGAACATTCCGAGATCTGCTATGCAAACAAGTTTGTGATTCCAGGTGCTGATGAATGATTTCTGATGTTTCTGTGCTTGGGTGCCCTGGCTAGTCGTCTTAATGAGGGAGGGGATCGGTTCTAGTTTATGAGCAATTTTATATTGCCGTCGTCAGGGTGGTGTTTTTAAATAAGAGTAATGCCTTCATAATAGGAAATTTCCTTTTTAAAGCCTCTCTGCTCAGCAGGGGCACATTAAAATAACGCGATTTAAATGACGCTGTCTGATGTGACTGGTGATTACAGCTTTCTGACACGCAATTCCATCTGTCTCTTCTGTCCGCAGAGTAATGGATCCCTTGGATGGTGTCAGAGCCATAAACAGTGTGCAAAGGTAATTTCTGTCAAAATTACACAGCATTTCACAGCAGCTTGACATAAAAGCCAACACAGATCTGTCACTGTAAAACATTGGTATGCCTGCGCACCTCCTGTAATGACATCATACATCATCGTAAAAGCTACTGTATTTGTCAGCTATCGCCTTGGACTATTATATCTGCGCTAGCTGGTTGTCGTGCAGAAATGAGATTATGATTCACTAGCAAAGCTAGAGGTCACGTCTGTAATAAGACTGATACAAATGGAGTTGAAAGGCTATGTGTTTTGATTCGCATTATATTATACAGCCGGTGTTATTTTTCTTCTTCACTTCAAGGCAAAATGCTAATTTCAGTCAAGAACTCAACCCACTTTTCTTAATGAGGACATTAACATGCTCTAGCAGCCTAGTCATTAAATAACAATAATACGCCGGTAGCACGGGGGGAATAGAGTTGACATGTTGCCAATGCAGATTTTCCACACATTTCGCTGTGGTATTATGTAAAGCTCCCTTTGATGTATTGTTGAAGACGAGGGCCGCTTTCCTTTCAATGCTCTGTGCTTGCATTCCTTTACATATCAACCAGCTATTCCATTGCAGTCCGCACAATGGCAGGCAGAAAACCTTCTTGAATGTACATCTGGCCGTTTTCGAGTTTTTCGAAACAGTTCATGATTGTGCATGTTACGGTTAAGTGCCTAAGCAGACTTTTCATGGCTTGAGGGGCGGCTTTAAGGATTTGAGATCTTTAATGCATTGATGTATGTGTGCATATGGTTGGAAAGAGTGCAGCACGTGTTTTCATATCACCCTCGGGGTAAGTTCACTGGAACAGCCAGGGTTCTGACCTCTCTTCTACGATCCATGAAAACATTTGGCCAACTGGTTCATGGATTTTTACTGCGTTCTTCAGAGAGTTTCCTCCGTTGGATTCAAACGAGGACAATGCCTTTTAAACTCTTTCTGCTCATTATAGAGGATCCACAGTCAGTTAGAAGCCCAAATGCTTCACGACAGCGTGCTTTTAAAATTGTGTGTCTCTCACAATGTGGTTATTTTGGCATTCCGAGTAGAGATGCACAAAACTACATATTTTCTTATTTTGTGGGTTGTCGTTTTTTGTGAGTACACAGTCTTTCAGTAGAATAACTTACAGATTTTGAACAAATAGATTAGCTAAAAATTAAGGATGCCACATTTATGTGGAATTTCTGTGATGTTTATTTATATTTATCAATTATCTGAAGGATCATGTGACACTGAAGACTAGTGTAATAGATGCTAAAAATTCAGATTTGCATTGCAGGAATAAATTACAATTTGAAATATATTTTAATAGAAAGCAGTTATTTAAAAAAAAAGTAATATTATTTCACAATTTTACTTAAATGAATGCAGACTTGGTGAGTGTAAAAAAAGTGCAATGAAATGTGTAATCTCCCATTAAAATATGGCCTATGGGATTCAGAGCTTTCATAAAACTTATTTATGAGTCTCTGTGCAGGATGAGATTGTGTTTCTTGCATTACACTGGAATTACAGACCTTGTTCTCTTCCATTAGCCTTTATGCCACATTCAGGTGAATAGGCCTCTGAAAGTCTTTTAATCTCACAACAAAGTGTGCATGTCTGATTAAAGAGCTGTAACATATCATGCACAAAGCAGACTGCAAAGCAGCTTTTGTTTTCCTGACCTTGTTTACCGCTTCAATACGGAACTAGCATTTGCATTCAGCATGTGTACACAAACAAGCATTAATACTCCTAATAGCAGTGTTTACAAACTAGACTTGTGCTTGAAAATGCAGTCTCAGACATACATTTTTCTTAGATATCCTTCTCAGAAGCTGGTTAGCTTCTAAAATGGCCAGTTAGGTTGCTTCTCATAGAATTAACAGCTAACCTAGTGGTCTCCTCTCATCAGCTTTTGAGTTCTAATAACTGTACTCAGACAGCACTTGGCTAGCTCTTCACTGAAGTACTCTTCAAAGCGATTAGCATGCTATAACTACATACAGCAATTCCTCTATTTCATACGACAAATGTTAAAGTACACAGACAGCCCTCAAATCGAAGATCTGCTCTTGAAAGTTATTATGCTTCCGCCGCAAGTGGCCTTTAGGCATTTGATATTCAAATGCCACCGAAATAATTAGTGTGCCTTTACAATTCTCCTACCCTCCAGTTTAATCGCTCGTTCGAGTATTAATGCTGCGGAATCAATGCAATTGCAAAACCGAGAGCGCAAGCAATTTTCATGACATGGGCAAGATTTCAATTACAGTTGCTCTACATAATTCGCTGAGGCTGGCAAAGTGAGTGTCTCAGAGGTAGATTAAACAAGGCCTGGAACCTTCTTTTGTAACTGCAGTTTGACCGAACGTTTGCCATAGACGTGGGTGGGATTCTCGCATTCCCTCCTAGCATTAAACACCCAAAGCAAGCACCGTCCAAAACTCACTTATGGAGGGCGCCATGTCAGATTTGAGCATTTTATTCAAAAGAGACAGGTCTTATTTTTCACGCAATGCTAGAAAGTACTAAACTTGTTTGGTTTGTTCAAGGGCAATGCATCTTTGCTGAACTGGAACTTCTCCTCAGGTCAATCTCCATGTCTGCAGCTCTTAAATAACCTTTATTTTGTACGGTAGAAGGGAATGCTTGATTTGAGACTGAAATGGGGCGGAAAACTAACTGGCGCAGGGGTACAATAAAGACACTGGGAGCGAATGCTTTCATGGAGATTACAGGTGCCTCACGGACAAAAGCGGAGTGGGTTTGGCACAAGCCAAAAGGTGGCTTTAGAAAGGTGAAAGCGTTTTAAAGCCAGCATTGCAGGATTGGAATACTTTAGGTGATTTATAGCTTAGTTCAATGCTGTGCTTTTTCCACCAACATGCAATGCATCATAAAGGGCCGCTTCACAAAGGGAATGAGCCATTGAGTGCTGTATTTGAGAGTCTGATAAATGAGACTAGGGTTGGGAATGTGGCGTTCCTCAGAACAAGCTATTGTTTACAAAGCTTTAGGTTTAGGGGTGAGGGTGAATGAGATTGTAGTTTATAAAGAGGCCAATGAATCTACTTGTCATATGAGGTATGGAATATATCTGATCAATTATAAAGTATGTGGGAAGAAGGTAATTCTCCTGCATTGACATCAGCTTTGCACAAAAACGCATTACCTGCAGAGTATTGAGCGAGGAGACATAGATGTTTATCAAAGACTGTATTGTATATCGCATATGATGCTGGAAAATCAATGTAATGAATAAGGCTCCGCAGTTCTTTAAGGGAAAGGTCACCCAAAAATGAAAATTACTCCATGATTTATTCACACTTAAACCATTATATGTGTATGTGACTTTCTTCTTTCAGATGAATACAATCAGAGTTCTATTAAAAACATATCCTGGCACTTTCAACCTTTATAATGGCAGTGAATGGGTTTTAAGTGCATCCAGCCATCATAAAAAGTACTTAAGGCCTTCTGAAGTGAATCTATGCATTTGTGTTAGAAAATGATCTTTATTTAAAACTGGCAGAGAGTGGCATTCCAGTGGATGGCGTAAGATGTGGGTGTAGCGTAAGTTCTGATGAGAATATGCTGATCTTGCCAGAACCAAGTTTTGTTTACATCCTCTTGGCTTCTCTTAAGCAAATTCATCCAACGGGTTTCTTTACAAACTGGTGTTTTGTATTGCTCTCTCCTCTGCGCTTCCGCATTCACTTTCAGGGTTGCCAGGTTTTAACAAAAAAGTCCACTCAAATGCCCAGTAAAATTCACATTCCAGGGGCTAAATATCACATTTTTGAGATTGCTTCAACCCGCGTACATTAAAAATAATCTGCGGCAACAGAGTTTAAATAGCCAAATTCCATGCAGATTTGGCAACACTGGTCACTTCTCACTGGAGTTTACTTTACGCCTACATCATCCGCAGGAACGCCACTCTCTCATGAACACGAGCACGACTGTTAGTAATGAAAATGTATTGATTTTATTCATTTATTTTTTAATTACAAACAAAAGATTTTCATGTTGTGCAAGGTAATAATAATGCCTTGACTAACATTGCCATGCTATAAAAAGGTCAAACTATACTGACCTTTACACAGTTGTGAGGATCTGTTTTCTGCTTTCTTTCTTTCTCTTTCTTTTTTCTTTCTTTTTTTCTTTCATGTTGGTTGCTCCACATGACCTTGATTTGTCAGTCTTATACTAATACTAATTAGTCAAATACTAATAAGCTGTAAAGCAGTTTTGTCTGTAAATAAGTTTTTTTTGTTCTCATCAGTAGTAAAATCTTATGCTAAACTACTTAATAAGCTTTTCTTTTCTTTTCTTTTCTTTTCTTTTCTTCATTGTTATTATATTGTGAAAAAAATAAATTGGTTGTAATTGCAACTTTAACATCAAGTATAAAGCAGCTTTAATGACAGTGTCATTATTTAACTTAGTTTAATTCACTTTTTCTGTGTTTTCATTTAATAGTATCAAAAATGGCTCAAATCAGTATGTTTTAATGACTATTCATTTTTTAAATTCAAATAAAACTATTAACAAATAGATCTGGACATGAAAATAGGGTCTTTGAATTCTGTAACTCCAGTCACTTTATACTAATTTACTTGTGTATTACAGTTATTGCAAATGATAAACATGCGGTAAACATTAGTACTGCACTATGTCTAGACTGTGAATTAAACTTTAATTATGCAGTGCTTGAAATGTCATTGTTTTATTTTAATGTGGCATATTGTGGTATGCATGATAAATTGATATTTGCACGCATGGGAAACAGAAGCAGGCAAAGTTGAATTCTCTCAGCTGCGCAGGCGACTCTGAGACAGCGTTTCGTGTGTTCGAGCACACAAGCTCCAGGCCATCTCAGCAGGGCTCTGGCCGCTCTGAGCTCCATAAAACTGCCTCCTCTGCCGCCTCTAACTGCCCCTGTGCCTCTCCCATTATTCATAGTTTCCGACGACTGCGCCACCCGAGCCCGAGCCGTCTTTAAAAGGTGTGCATTTTTACTGCCCTCCCAGATAAATGTGTTTCCCACTCTCATTCTCACTCAGACACATGGCCCCAGGATAACATCGGTTCCCCCCGACACAAACACACATATATTAGCAATTTGCACGCACACACCAACGGACACACGCCTTATCGTTTCCTCCTGAGACTAAATCCCTGGATTAACAAGCATTTTAATGTGAACCTCTCTAACTGACGTCTGCAGAATCTTTCCTTCGGAAGGAAGTGTACGTTTTCCCAAGGTGGTGGTAAAGGTCCATTCATGCTGTTCTGAAAATGTGACCATCGGAGTAAAGACGGCTACTAGATCAGCATAATGTGTAATGTTCACATCTCTTTCCCAGCATGCTCCTGCAGAGCAATGTTTAGCCCCAGCACCACAGTGACCGCTGTGTCTCATCGTGGCATGAAATTGGAAATGTGAATTCCCCAGAGGCAGCCACGCTCACTCATGCAGGAAGTGAAGTGTCAATTTTAAGGAAAGGCGAATAGAAGATGAGAGAGGGAGTGAAAGAGAAGGAGAAAGAGCCAGGGAGCGAGGCAGGTGTAGACATTGAAATGAAAGAATTTTGGCATGTGATTTAAATGCTGAATGCAAATGTCAGTGAACGGAAAATGTTCAGGGATCTCTCCGCTGACACTTCCAAGTTGCTGAGAAGGTAATGACAGACTTCAAACACCTACGAGTTATGTAGGATCGAAAAATGATAAAAGAACCTTTGTCTGAACGATTTTGCGAAGTAGAAAAATGCTGACTGCAAATTGCTGTGGCTCTTCAGATCAACAGATTTTCACTAGATGATTACCACGGACAAAAGAATTCACGATTGATTTATGCTATTAGTAAAATTCATCTTTAACTTAACTAACATGCTTTTGTGTGGCAGTTGTAACTACACTCTAAAAATTCTGGGTTAAAAACAACCCAACTTGGGTTATTTGGCAACCCAGCGCTGGGTAAATATTGGACGGAACACATGTTGGGTTATTTTGAATCAGCAGGTTGGGTTAAATGTTTTTACCCAACATGCTGGGTTGTATTATTTAAGTCAACTATTGTTAAATTACTATATTGCTGGTTTAAAATAGGCAGGAAATTAAAAATCACACAGAATTACTTGAGGCAACGGCAATAATCAAAAGATTTGTGACCCTTGACAACAAAACCAGTCATAAGGGGTCAATTTATTGAAATTGAGATTTATACATCTTCCGAAATCTGAATAAATAAGCTTTCCATTTTCCGTTTGTTAGGAAAGGACAATATTTGGCCGAGACAGAACTATTTAAAAATCTGGAGAAAATCGCTTTTAAAGTTGTTCAAATAAAGTTCTTAGCAATGCATATTACTAATCCAAAATTAAGTTTTGATATATTTATGGTAGGAAATGTACAAAATGTCTTCATTGAACATGATCTTTACTTAATACCCTAATGATTTTTGGCATAAAAGGAAAAATGCATTTTTGGCTATTGCTACAAATATACCCGTGCTACTTAAGACTGGTTTTGTGGTCCAGGGTCACATTTATTAATAAGCAAGAACACCCAAAGACAAAAATATAAGACAAATTGAATTTATTTGAGTAACTACAGCATCATTTACAATATTACATAGATTTAAACTCGTTTAACAAGCATTATAGAAATAAAAACTGTAAAAAAGCATTTTAATTTAAGTGTATTCAACCATTCTGTCTTTTGTTTTCATCCCTTTTCACCGAATTAATGCTAATTCTTGTGCTGATGTGTTGCCGAAATTTAAGCCAGTGATGGGTTGCTGTTTGATAGCTGAAAGATGCCGTGACTCCATAACCTGCCAATAAACAAAACAGTCTTGAGGTGACATATTTTAACATTAAATCAAATAATATGAAGTATGAAATAAAATCAGTTTATATTATGCAAGGCAAAAGGCGTTTCCGTGGTGCGAAATGACCACTGCTGACGCATTTAACGTTAGATGACTGATATATCGACCTTGTGTTACATTGCGTAAATAAATATAATTCACAGCATAGTAAAGATTTTATAAATCAAATAATACATATGCAAACCTTTATTTCGCTGAAGAAGTGCACCAAATTGGTGGTGCTGAGAACTGCTTTCTTCTGTAGAGGTACAGTAGAGGTGACTGTAACTCAGCAGCTTGTCGGAGGGAGGGGAGGGGTGTATAATTTCAGCTGTCAGCGAGATTGAACCAGACACTAACCCAATGGCTGGGTAACACAGAAACTACCCAGCAGGCACAACCCAGCAGTTGGGTAGTAAAAAAATAACACTGCAGCTTAGTTACGAAAAAAAACAGCACCTCGTTAAAATATTATGAATAATCCAGTAAAAAAACCCAACAGGCTGAACCCAGCATTCGAGTTAAAGTGTACACATTGCATCTATGTCATATTTCCACTTTTATGCTGGTTGCCAACCAGCATTAAGGAATGTTGACATTGAGTGTCAACCAGTTACAAGTCATGGTTTATTTATGATATTATTGTTTGTGTAATATATACACTATTTCAATGTTTCATTTTTAAAATATCATGGTTATCGTCACTATCTGTATATTGTGATATCCTGAATGCTTTAGAGTTTAACATATTTGACTGTGATTGTATGAAGAAGAGTAATACCAGAGTCATTCGAAGCTGCTTCCTGATATTCAAACCTCTGCTGTCTGTTCACAGTGCCTGGAGCCATGCAAAGACTCCTGGGAGTTGAAAGACGGACCTTGTCGAGATTTATGTGAGGTACAGACCGCAGCATTCTTAACAGATCTAGTAGTTTCTGGGATGTGCTCTCAACAAGAAAAAAATGATTCAAAATGGCCGACCTTGATGTTCTGGTTTTCCAAATATTAATCCTCCATTGTTTTTCCTGACAGACTTGGCTACCGTTTAAGTGGTCTCCCATTGTTCAATATGATAATGTTCTGCTCTGATCTTCTTTTTTTAACAGTCTGAGAATTTCTTTGATCATTTCTCTTTGGTCTTCTTGAATCCTGTTATTGTGCTGTTTCTCTACAATTTAAAACTCTTGGCTTAGTAACGGCCAGCTTTTCCTGTTTCTTTGGCTATAACTGCACTGTTAAGGGCATTGGGGACTTAAAACAATGAATATTAGTTTTTTTCATTTGCCAGCACTGATCAGGACCTTCATCCATCATTTTAGACTTGTATAAGATTAAGCAACATGAAATCCACTCATTCACAACACATGTAAATCTTGTAATCATCTCGCGTTGAACGTAGTGCCAAAACCAAGAAAATCCATTCCCAAAGCCAGCTAAAAAAACAATACACCTTTCATATAGATTTAAACTGCATGTGAAAGTCTACATTTTTATGCAGAACCTATGCTGGACCATATTTTGTTCTCTGAATTAAATGTTCAATAATAATTTTCAGTAATTACATTTATAATATAAGCTGGGATATGCTCCAGAATCCCCACAACCCTACATAGGACAAGGGGTTTGGAAAATAAATGATATTATATTGTATTATATTATAAATGAAAATTGTAAGTACAAAGGTTATATGTAAAAATACATGCATACATATTGTGTGAGTGAATGAGACTCGATGACTATGACTACTATCTCCTCAGCATGCATTTCCCAAGCGTCATGGCGAGTGTGTGACGAGCTGTGAGTTCCTGCGATCCGTGATGGTGGTGAAACAGGGTGACTGTCCGGCACCAGAAAGAGCCAGCGGGTTCGCAGCTGCCTGCGTGGAGGGATGTGAGGAAGACGGAGAGTGTTCAGCCCAGAAGAAATGCTGTCCAAATGGCTGTGGACACACATGCCAGTCACCTAAGAACCTCTACAGGGGTATGACTTAATACTGAACCTGATGGCAAACAGCTGGCTTAACCCAGTTATGAGTTCGCTTTTAACCCTAGCTGTGGATGATACCAGTAACTTGTACCTTTTTGCATATAACTGGAGCGGATTGCTATTAAATAAATAGTTTACCCAAAAATTTCAAGGGATGGTTCAGCCAAAAATGAAAAGCCGTAAGACAAGCTATTGTTGAATAAAGTCATTATTTTTGTTATTTTGCCTTACCTCATAGCTTCATAACATTACGGTTGAACCACTAATGTTAGATGGACTATTTTATCAAGGTCCTTACTACTTTTCTAGGTCTTGAATGTGGTAGTTGCGTTGCTGTCTATGCAGGGTCAGAAAGCTCTCAGATTTAATCAAAAACAATTAAATTTGAGTTCTGAAGATAAACGAAGTTCTTACAAGTTTGGAACGACATTTTTAATTTTTGGATGAACTATCCCTTTAAATTTAATGAAAATTGCATTTGCTCTTGTTTCTGTATGGGAACAGATTTGGGAAGATTTAGATTTATAGTCAAACCAAATATTATTCAGAAACCAAATATAATTTTTTTTTATATTTTTACTAGTGGGTGCAGGACACTATAGTTAATTTATGTAAGTGAGGATAGCAAAATAAAATAAAATGTGACATAGTATGCCAAAAAATTCTTCATACAGTGGGCAACCAATAAAATTGGGACCAAAAATTACATTTGACACTTTGACCTGACCATGTTTTGTTACGTACCTTTCTATCAAAGGTTTTCTGAAATGATCAACTCTTGAGTTCTTGTCATATTTTATTACCATTTTCTAAACTATAGTGAATAAAAAAAAAATGAGTCAAGAACTATAAAAAAGAGGAATCATTTTTCTTACAAATTAAAAAAGTGTTCTGTTTCAAAATGTAGGAAATGTCCTGAAAAGAACCATAATAGGATTTGGGAAAAACATTAAGCAGATTAGATTATCATGTTATGAATCCTACAGCAAGTATGAATATATTGTTCCTGATAGACTACTGGACAGAATAAAGGCATATCCAGATTGTTCTTTCTCAAGTTCTTGTCAATACTTCTTGTCTTGATCTTCAGGTGCTCCTCTGAAGCCCAGGAAGGAGCTGGTCTTTGAGGAGCTGGAGTCTGGTGTGTTGGAAGTGCGCTGGTCCTCCAAGTTCAATGTGTCAGCGGAGCCGGTGCTGAACGTTCTCCAGAGGAGATGGAACTACGGCATCCACCCCAGTGAGGATGGAGCAACTGAGTGGCAAGTGGTAGCTAGAGTAAGTTTGAAAGTGTGTGTTTATGTGTGTGTAATACCTGTTCTTTAGTAAAGACCTCTATGGAGTCCACAGCCATACTGCGGGAGATTTGAAAAATATGGTTTGATCTCAAGCACATTTTTCTAAAATAACTTGGGATCCTTGAACTATTATATATTCATTAGTCTTTTTTTTTTTCTATTTCCTTCAGTCATTTATATGCTCCCTCCTACATTTATACATCTGTGTTTCTGTACTGTAGACATCAGAAGAGCGTGTGTGGTTGACAGACATTCGGCCTGGTCGCTGGTACCAGTTCAGAGTGGCAGCGGTCAATGTTCATGGAACCAGAGGATACACCACACCCAGCAGACACTTCAGATCATCTAAAGGTGATAAACATGAAACTGTAATCTAATGAGATTCTGTTCCATTTTATAATAGTTTTTCTTATATTATTTAGATTTGACATTACACTGTATTGTAATTTCCTTATTTAACCCTCTCTCAGATCCTGCCCCTCCCCCGGCACCGTCTGAACTTCACGTCAGTGACATGACCTTTGGCGCAGATCGCTCTGTATCTGTCCGCCTCAGCTGGAGCATGTCTGCAGATTTAGACATCCCCGTTAACCACTACAAACTATCCTGGAGCTGTTCTGACCATAGTATGCCATCCAAACTCAAGAGGAGACAGTCTACAAATGGGGTAATTCATATGGTCTGCCCACACACTCCCTGTCTGCCCATTTGTTTTGTTTTCTCTCAGACTTTAACGCTTTAATTTTCCTACATATTGGATTGTTCCCAAACCCCCTCAAGGGTTAAGCTTCCCAGCCCCTTCTTTCAGCAAGCCACAACAAATTAGAAATCTTAGTGCAAATAAGTGCAAGATAAACAACTGAGAATTGGGCCTTTGATCACACCAAGCCCTATTTTTTCAAGGGCTTCAGACACCAAACTAGGGTGGTACAGCATTGCATCACCACTCTTGGCAAACGCAAACATTTCTGGGCGCCATTTGATACACAGCCAAAAACAGCATATCAATTCTAGTTGTGCTTGAGAAAAGGAAATCTCTCAATAACAGCTGAATTGTTTTTCTTTCAATGAGATCATGTTGAAGAGTTTATTTTTTCCTCCTTTAGGAATCCAAGAGATGGCAGTTGATTCATATTTGTATGTTGTATTTTTGAGGGCTCTGTCAGTCGAGGGACATGGAAATTTCCTCCGAAAATGACATTTTTCAAATAGCTGACGAGTGAATGCGGACAAAATGTAAACCACACTGCTTTTACTGTTTGGCTCTGCAATATGATAGGAAAAAATATGATGAAAATTGATTTTAAACATTACTCTAGTGCACAATGGTTTTAAGATTACAACACAATCTGCAAAAACTCTGATAACTTTACAGTTCTTTGTTGGCTTGCTTTTTTACTGTGATTTATGTGATTAATAGTAGTATTAATATTAAAATGTAACTCAGCTACAGTATTAGATACAATGTTATTGAATTAAAGCAGAGTCTAATCTAGCCTGTGGGAAGATTTTGGAGAAAAAAAAAAAGAAAACTATGAAGTATTTTTAGATTTATTTAGAACTGTTTAATAATGCTTCTTTCTACTGAATAATTATTACATAAATGTGATTAATGCATTCATGATAATTTAACGCTGTCAGAATTTGAGCAGCAGGCTTGTAAATCATTCTGTCATCATTTACTCACTCTCATGTTGTTTCAAACCAAGACTTGTTCCTTTTCTGTTTTTGCTCAAACATTGAAAGCCAGTGGGGTCTGACTTTCATCACTTACTTTAATTGTATGGACGAAGAAAAAAAAATACATGGTTAAAGTGTTAGTTCACCCAAAAATAAAAGTTCTGTCATTAATTACTCACCCTCATGTTGTTCCAAACCTGTAAGACCTTGCTGTCAAAAATCTTAAATCTTAAATTGTGTTCCAAAGATGAACGAAGGTCTTACAGGTTTGGAACAACATGAGGGTGAGTAATTAATGACAGAATTTTCATTTCTGGGTGAGCTAAAACTTTAAATATTTTCTATGGAGTTTCAAAAAAGAAACAAATCTGAACAATTTTGAATGACAAATGATGACAGAATATTAACTAAATTACAATTTCAAGTAGTTAATATTAAAGGGATAGTTCATCCACAAATGGAAATTCTTTCATTAATTACTCATGATGTTCCAAGACTTTCGCTCACCTTTAGAACACAAATTAAGATATTTTTGAAAAAAAAGAAAGAAAGAAAACTATGATGCATTTTTAGATCTGTCTACAGCATTAAAGTGTATTTGGGGTCAGCAAATTTCTTAATGTTTTTGAAAGAAGATTTTTGTAATAACTGTTTAATGATTCTTTCTACCAAATAATTGTTACATAAATATGATTAATGCAGGCCTTTAAATCATTCTGTCATCATTTACACACTCTCATATTGTTCCAAACCAAGACTTGTTCATATTTTGAAGAATGTTTCACTGTTTTTGCTCAAACATTGAAAGCCAGTGGGGTCTGACTTTCATCACTTACTTTAATTATATGGACAAAGAAAAAAAAAGACATTGTTAAGGGGTTAGTTCACCCAAAAATGAAAGTTCTGTCATTAATTACTCACCCTCATGTTGTTCCAAACCTGTAAGACCTAGTACCCATGCTGTCTATGGGAGGGTTTCTCGGACTTCATCAAAAATGTTAAATCTTAAATTGTGTTCCAAAGATGAACGAAGGTCTTGTGGGTTTGGAACAACATGAGGGTGAGTAATTAATGACAGAATTACATTTTTTTGGTGAACTAAAGCTTTAAATATTTTCATTGGAGTTTCAAAAAATAAACAAATCTGAACAATTTTGAATGACAATAGAGCAAATGATGACAGAATATTAACTAAATTACAATTTCAAGTAGTTAACATTAAGTTCACCCAAGAATGAAAATTCTGTCATTAATTACTTAATTAATGTTGTTCCAAACCCATAAGACCTTCATTCACCTTTAGAACATATATTCTAAAGAATCAAATCTGGCCTGTGGGTTGATTTTGGAGAAAAAAAAGAAAACTGTGATGGATTTTTAGATCTATCTACAACAGTAAGGTATATTTGGGGTCTGTGACGTGCGAGAAAGGATGAGGAAGCAAATGCAGGAAATGGTGATTTATTGAACAGACGTAAGTGATACAAACAGCTGGTGAGTGCGATCTCTCGGATGGGCGAGGCAGGGGCTAGATGGCCGTGACGTGATGAGTTGTGAAGTCCTGAGCGGGTGAGTCCTGGGATGCGTGGTGAATAATCCAACAGTGATGAACACGAAGACACGAACGACATCCAACGCAGACTCCAACACGAACTCACAGAGACACACACAGCAAAGGTCCGGGGAACAATCATCTGACAATGGGAGAGAGACAGCGGTGAGTATAAATAGAGTGTGATGATGAGCGGCACCTGGTGCGGGACTGATTGGCAGCTGATGAGTGAGCATGACGTACAACACAACAAAACACAGACCACGAGACCTGAGAACACAGCTGATCTGTGTACCGTGACAGTACCCCCTCCCCTAGGAACGTCGCCTGACGTTCCCAGACTCCTTTACCTGTCGATTGTAATCATCGATGAGGGAGTGATCCAGGATGTCCCTGGCAGGAACCCAACTTCTCTCCTCCGGACCGTAACCTTCCCAGTCCACCAAGTACTGAAATCCGCGTCCCCTCCGTCTAGAGTCCAGAATACGATTAACCGAATAGGTGGTCTCCCCGTCTACGAGACGCGGCGGTGGGGGAACCGGAGTTGGCGGGTTAATACGTGCGAAAAACACGGGTTTAATTTTGGATACATGAAAGACGGGGTGAATTCTCCTGTACACTGGAGGGAGTTTGAGGCGGACTGCCACCGGACTAATGATTTTGGTGACAGGAAACGGGCCAATAAATTTGGGAGCAAGTTTATTAGACACGGATCGGAGAGGAATGTTCTTGGTAGAAAGCCACACTTTAGAACCAACGACGTATACGGGAGGCCTAGACCGGTGGCGATCGGCTTTGGCCTTGGTGCGATCTCTCACCTGGAGTAGAGTCTCACGGGCTCTATTCCAGGTGCGATGACACCTCTGGACGAAGGCGTGAGCAGAGGGGACCGCGACTTCGGATTCCAGACTGGGAAAATTAGGTGGCTGGTACCCTAAACTACCTTCAAACGGAGATAGGCCCGTGGCTGATACCGGTAACGAATTGTGGGCGTACTCCACCATAGACAGTTGCTGACTCCAGGAGGAAGGATTTCTAGTGACCATACATCGTAACGTTCTCTCTAAATCTTGGTTGGCTCTCTCAGTTTGTCCATTGCTTTGAGGATGGAACCCCGAAGAGAGACTAACAGTGGCCCCCAGAAGTTTACAAAACTCTTTCCAAAATTTGGATACAAACTGGGGTCCTCTGTCGGAGACCACGTCCGTCGGGAGGCCATGTAACCGAAAGACGTGGTCTACAACTGCCACCGCTGTCTCCTTGGCTGAGGGTAATTTGGGCAAGGGAACAAAATGGACCGCCTTCGAGAACCGGTCCACCACGGTCAAAACTACCGTGTGACCCTGGGAGGGTGGGAGGGCGGTGACAAAATCTAGAGCGATGTGGGACCAGGGTCTCGAAGGGATCGGCAGCGGTTGAAGGAGCCCATCTGGAGGTCTGTTAGATGTCTTACCAATGGCACAAACTGAGCAAGCCAAAACAAAACTGCGAACGTCACGAGCCATAAGTGGCCACCAAAATCGTTGCTTGACCAAGTGTATGGTGCGATTGACCCCTGGATGACACGCCACATTGGAACAATGACCCCACTGGATAACCTCGGACCTAAGATTCTCTGGCACAAACAAACGGTTAGGTGGGCAAGCGACCGGAGGCGTTACCCCATGTAAGGCTGTTTTAACCTTCGATTCGACCTCCCAACTGAGAGTGGAGACAATAAGTGTCTCAGGAAAAATACTCTCGGGAGTGGACGGGCGATCGGAATGGTCAAAAATACGAGATAATGAATCGGGCTTGATGTTTTTAGATCCCGGGCGGTACGAAATAGTAAAGTCAAAACGTCCGAAAAAAAGTGCCCACCGAGCCTGCCTAGAGTTCAATCTTTTAGCATTTTGAATGTATTCTAGGTTCTTGTGATCAGTCCAAACAATGAATGGTACCCCCGACCCTTCTAACCAGTGACGCCATTCTTCCAATGCTAACTTGACAGCCAACAACTCTCTGTTACCAATATCATAATTAGTCTCGGCTGTCGACATGCGGTGTGAAAAAAACGCGCAGGGATGCATCTTGTCGTCCGTCGGTGAGCGCTGTGAGAGCACCGCACCTACCCCCACCTCCGATGCGTCGACCTCTACCACAAACTGTCGTGATGGATCAGGGGTAATCAATACAAGGTCGCAGAGATCCGTCCTTCTTCCCCACAAAAAAGAACCCCGCCCCCGCTGGAGAAGAGGAGGGTCGAATGAACCCCGCTGCTAGAGAATCAGAAATATATTTCTCCATAGCCTCTCTCTCGGGAACTGAGAGTGAATAAAGTTTGCCTTTCGGCGGAGACGTACCTGTCAGTAACTCTATCGCACAGTCATAGGGACGGTGAGGAGGAAGAGAAGCAGCCCGCGACTTACTGAACACTTCCTTCAGGTCGTGGTACTCCGCGGGCACGTTACTCAGATCCACTGTCTTCTCCTGAAACACAGAACTAGAAACAGACGGACAGGCAGACACAAGACAAGACTCGTAACACTTATTGCTCCACTCAGTCACCGACTTCAGCTGCCAATCGATCCGAGGGTTGTGTCTGATAAGCCAGGGATGTCCTAAAACAACAGGTGCATTGGGAGAGTCCAGGATGTAAAATGAGATGCTCTCACTGTGATTGCCAGACACAGTGAGAGTGACGGGTTCCGTGATGTGTGTGATGTTAGGAAGAATCTGGCCATTGAGTGCGTGGACGGCAATGTTGTTGGTGAGGGGGAGAAGGAAAACATGAAACTGATGAGCAAAACTAGAATCCAAAAAGTTACCTTCAGCCCCGGAGTCCAACAGTGCAGTGCAGTGATGATCCTGGTTTGACCATCTGAGCCTAATCGGAAGGAGCGTGGAGGTAGCACTGGATGAGGTCTTCGCAGCGGAAATCCCACCCGACAGTAGCCTCAGTTTTACTGCCGGGCTGGGCCTTTTACCGGGCAGTTGTAAGCATAATGTCCCGCGGCTCCGCAGTATAAGCAAAGGCCCTGGGACTTCCGCCTCTCCTTCTCCTCCCGAGAAAGCCGAGCTCGACCCACCTGCATAGGCTCGTGATCGTAGGTAGGGCTGACCGCGTCACTGCTGCTGGCTCGAGCAGGTGGTCCCTCCCCAGGGGGGAACCGAGCGGGTAAGCACCGCCGCTCGGCTCGGGAGAGACGAGAATCCACCCGCAAAGCCAAGTCAATAAGGCCGTTAAGGCTGGTGGGCAGGTCCATGGCGTAAATCTCACGATGGACGCGATCAGCCAGCCCATGCAGGAACATATCCCACTGCGCCTCCTCGTTCCAGTTACACTCCGCCGCCAGGGTGCGGAACTCGATGGAATAATCAGCGACGGATCTCTCCCCCTGTCGGAGATCCGCCAAGACTCGCGCGGCCTCTCTCCCCGCGACCGCGCGGTCAAACACCCTCTTCATCTCAGCGGAGAGTGTAACGAACGAGGCAACACAGGGATCTTGATTCTCCCACACCGCCGTTCCCCACAGTGCCGCCCTCCCCGACAACAGGGTGAGCACGAACGCTACCTTGCTTTCCTCACTAGCGAAAGTACGGGGTTGCAGAGCAAAGTGCATGGAACATCTAGTGAGGAAAGCTCGGCAGAAGTTCGGCTCACCGTTGTAGAGTTCTGGGGTGGGAAGGCGGGGCTCGGATGACGTAGTAGCGCTGGATGGTGGTGGGGGAACAGATGGCGTGGGCGGTGTGGGTGGCGCAGCGGGAAGTTGCATGTGTTGAATCCGCTGAGCGAGCTCGGACACCTGCCCCGCGAGACTACGGATCGCCTGACCCATAGTCTGTTCCTGGCTGTCCATCCGAGAGATACAAGCCTGCATGAAATCCGCCGTGGTGGGTTGAGGTGATCCTGCTGCTTCCATGTGGTCAGATGATTCTGTGACGTGCGAGAAAGGATGAGGAAGCAAATGCAGGAAATGGTGATTTATTGAACAGACGTAAGTGATACAAACAGCTGGTGAGTGCGATCTCTCGGATGGGCGAGGCAGGGGCTAGATGGCCGTGACGTGATGAGTTGTGAAGTCCTGAGCGGGTGAGTCCTGGGATGCGTGGTGAATAATCCAACAGTGATGAACACGAAGACACGAACGACATCCAACGCAGACTCCAACACGAACTCACAGAGACACACACAGCAAAGGTCCGGGGAACAATCATCTGACAATGGGAGAGAGACAGCGGTGAGTATAAATAGAGTGTGATGATGAGCGGCACCTGGTGCGGGACTGATTGGCAGCTGATGAGTGAGCATGACGTACAACACAACAAAACACAGACCACGAGACCTGAGAACACAGCTGATCTGTGTACCGTGACAGGGTCAGCACAATGATTCTTTCTACCAAATAATTATTACATAAATATGATTCATGCATTAATGCTAATTTAATGCTGTCAGAATTTGAGCAGCAAACCTGTAAATTATTATTATTATTTTTTAAACTGTTCACTAACAATTCTTTGGGTTTTTCTGTGGAAACATACACTATTAAAAATAAAGGTTCTTTAAAAGGTTCTTCACAGTGATGCCATAGAAGAACCAATATTGGTTCCACAAAGAACCATCTCATTATTCCCTTTTTATAATCTGAAAAACCTTCTTTCACCACAAAGAACCTTTTGTGAAACAGAAAGGTTCTTCCGATGTTAAAGGTTCTTTATGGAACCATTTAGACAAAAAAGGTTCTTCTATGGCATCGTGAAGTACCTTTATTTTTAAGAGTGTACTGCAAACATCCCTTTTGGAACCTTAAGCAGTTTTCTGTCTTTTTTTGGACTAACTTGGCGTTAATGGTCAGTTATACCTCCAAAGAGTGTTTTAAATCTTCTTAAGTTAACCAGGCAGACCGATAAATGATAATGGGTTTTCTCTTTTTTTGTTCTTGTCAGTATTTTTATTTGATTAATATTCCCTAATTACTTTTTTCATATGCAGATGTAGTCCAAAGGTCTTTGGTGACTAGAATTTCACCCAATGTTGGCCAGTTCATTCTGGATTCGTTCTAGAAGAGCATGCTTTTTGCATGCTGTTTTTGTGATTAGGCTTCGCCAAGGATTAACAAATAAATTTCTTTTGCCTGTGTAAGGTGCTGTTTTGAATGGCCCTAAACCAAAAATGAGATTATTGGGTAGTTAAAAATCCTACATTGGATTACCTTCCATTTCCATTTGTTCTCCCTTTCTTTTTTTGGGATTTGCATTGCCGTGACTATTCTAATCCTTGCCTGTGGGTTTTGTGTCTGTGTGTGTGTGTGTGTGTGTGTGTGTGTGTGTGTGTGTGTGTGTGTGTGTGTGTGCAGGACTCTACCTATGCTGAGCTGGATGATTTGAGAGAGAACAGGAGTTACACTGTGGAGTTGCAGGCGGTTTCATACTGGGGTCAGGTCCCTCTCAAGAGCTCCAAGGCCATTTTTCAGTTTACTACAAGCCAAAGACAATCTGGTACAAAACTATTTAATTGCTGTACATTTTTTGCTTGATACATAACAGCACTCATTTGGGTGTTGTGAAATACAGTGAAAACAGCTGTAAATGTTTTCCATTTGTAACGTTATACTTTTTCCCCATATTTGATGTCATTCAGATTTGGAACCCACAGACAGCCCGGTCTTCATAAAACCCCAGTCAGATCTATTAGACGTGGGCACTCCGTTCTATCAAGATGGACAGCTTCAGGTCCGGGTCTACTGGAAAAAGAAAGGTATGACATATGCAATAGACAACATCTTTCATCTGTCAAATAGTCCTGTTCCTGTTACTGTTCCTGTTTCTGTCTTCCTTCCTCCAAGCTATGCTATGTAATTATGTAAACATAGTGCTTATTAAAGAGTTAAGAAACAGAATTATATGCAATTAAATGAAGAACAATAGCTCTTTGTTTGGAAAGTGATAAGAACTGCTCTTGAAGTAAGTGTGGAGCTGTTTGTGTGCTAACATGAGCTGATGAGGCATGTCTCAGCTTAACTTCGCATGCAGCAAATTACATTTAAACAGTTTCATTCTGTCAAAGACTGATGAGATAATCCCACAAATGAAAACTGTCATAGAAACGAAAACATTTTAGTCATTCCAAACCATGGTGCTTGAAATCTTGTCATTGACCTCTGTTTTGAATTTCAATAATTTGATAGTCACACTGGCCACATGTCAAATCCCTTAATCTCTCTAATGGATGTCCAACAGATTTATCTCATACTGATCTGCCAGGCACATTATCAAGATTGCTTTGCTTTGCATAGTTTGCGTTGTTTTGCATATTTGCTGGATGAGTACAAAGCATGGCTGCCTACAAGGCGTATTACTGAGCACTGATTACTTGTAAGGATGTAATTGATCATTACTGATGATTATCAGTGAATCATGAACTGTTCGTTTACTGACAAAGATTCTCAAAATGTTTAAGAATACAATGAAAGGCTTGTTGAAATGGATAGTTCATCCAAAAATTAACATTCTGTCATTATTTACTTACCCTAATGTTGTTCCAAACCAAGACTTTTTTCACTGTGGACTACAAAAGAAGATACTTTGAAGAATTCTTCAGTGTTTTTGACATTGTTAAATATTTTTCTTGGAGTTTCAAAAAAGAAAGAAATGCCATGGGAGTGAGCAAATGATGACCGCATTTTAATTTTGGGGTAAATTACAATTTCAAGTAATTAATATTGAAGGGATAGTTGACCTAAAAAATTTAAATTCTGTCTTTAATTACTCACTCTCATGTTGTTCCAAACCCTTCCAAAGACCTTCGTTGATTTTCGAAACACAGTTTTCTGACCTTACATAGACAGGAACAGTATACTACAACATTCAAGGCCCAGAATGGTAGTAAGGACATTGTTAAAATAGTCATGTAACATTAGTGGTTCAACCTTAAAGGAGTAGTTCACTTCTAGAACAAAAATGAACAGATAATGCACTCACCCCATTGGCATCCAAGATGTTCATGTCTTTCTTTCTTCAGTCGCAAAGAAATTACGTTTTTTGAGGAAAACATTCCAGGATTTTTCTCCATATAGTGGACATCTATGGTGCCTGCGAATTTGAACTTTCAAAATGTAGTTTGAATGCAGCTTCAAAGGGT
Source organism: Garra rufa (assembly GCF_049309525.1). Lineage (NCBI taxonomy): Eukaryota > Metazoa > Chordata > Actinopteri > Cypriniformes > Cyprinidae > Garra > Garra rufa. The sequence continues at coordinate 26,171,450 of NC_133366.1, read as the reverse complement.
TTTAAACGATCCTAGCCGAGGAAGAAGGGTCTTACCTAGCGAAATGATCAGGTATTTAAAAAAAAAAAAAAACATTTATATAGTTTTAAACCTCAAATGCCCATTTTGTCTAGCTCTGTGTGAACTCTGTGTATTCCGGTTCATGACAGTTAGGGTATGTCGAAAAACACCCATCTCATTTTCTCCTCCAACTTCAAAACCGACCCAGTGTTTACAAAGTGAACGTGCAAAGAAGATCAAATGCCCTTTACAGAAAAGGTAAAACAGCAATGTAGGATGATTTTGAAGTTAGAGAAGAAAATGAGATGGGAGTTTTTCGACATACCCTAACTGTCTTTAACCGGAGTGCACAGAGTATGTATGCGCATCGCAGAGCTAGACAAGACGAACGTTTGAGGTTTAAAAGTATATCAATTGTAATTTTTTTCAGAAAACAACCAATCGTTTGGCTAGATAAGACCCTTATTCCTCAGCTGGGATTCGTTTAGAGCCATTCGAAGCTGCATTTAAACTGCATTTTTGACGTTCAAACTTGCGGGCACCATAGAAATCCACTATATATAGATAATTCCTGAAATGTTTCCCTCAAAAAACAATTTCTTTAGTACTGAAGATAGAAAGATATGAACTTCTTGGATGACAAGGGGGTGAGTACATTATTTGTAAATTTTTGCTCTGGAAGTGAACTACTCCTTTAATTTTATAAAGCTATACACAAAAATAATTTTATTCAACAATTTCTACTCGTTAGTGGTACTACATACATTGTAGACTGACACAAAGAAGAAAAGGTTATTTTGGGTTTCTTTGCGCACAAAAAGCATTCTCATAGCTTTTATACCATTACTGTTAAACCACTGATATCACATGGACCATTTTAACAATGTCCTTACTAGCTTTCTGGGCCTTGAACTCTCTCAGATTTCATCAAAAATATCTTGTGTTCCAAAGATAAACAAAGGCCTTATGGGTTTGGAACAACATTAGGGTATTAGTAGTTAATAACAGAATTTTAATTTCTGGGTGAAATAAATCTTTAAATAACTTAAGCATCAGATTTAATTTGGCAAGCCCATAAAGTTGAAATAGTTCCAGACAAAAGCAAAGAATCAGTTTGCGTGTCACCAAACAACACCAGACTGTAAACGGGTCTGGAACAGCATATGTGAGTGGAGTGAAACAACAAAAAAAAAACATCCCGTCCCCCACTCAGAGCCCTCCATAATCACATTCAGAATCTGGCATTTCATATTTTGCCGTCTCTCCTTTTCAGATCCCACCGTGAATCGTTACCGTGTGCAGTGGTCTCCGGAATTCTGCAGTCACAATGGATCCAGAATCCAGGAGAAGCTCATCACCCAGGTAACCAGTCAGGAATGTGTCTTCTATTCTCCCTACAGGTGCAAGGCCACATTCTGACAGCTCACACACATAAGTTGAATTTTCAGGGAGAGTGTTCATGTGGTGTTCTTTGATCATCCATGGTGCATAACTCACCATCCCAATTCCAGAGAGATTTCTTTACTAAATTGCAGAGAAATAGGTTTAGATTATAGGTTAGATTTTCATCAGCGTAATTATGTAATTTACAATGTGAGAGGTTGTGTTAAAACCGTTGACGTTGAAAAAGGGGGGAATATCTTTATCAGCATGGAAATAAATCTTATTTGACATATGCAAAACATGAACTATAGATTTTCCCTTTGTGGCCCACAGCTATGCTGCATGTGGTGATAGGTGATCAGTCATCATATTTCTACTGGAATTCTTCTCAGTGGAGTTAAAATAAAGTCTCACTTTTGCTCTCTTCTCATGTCACTGAGCAGGAGAATTTCGCGAGCCTTCCTGGCCTTCAGTTCTCCTGCAAGTATAAAGTGATCATCCAGCCCGTAGGATCAAAGGGTAGAGCCCAGGCAGAAAGCACAACCTTCTACACCCCGTCCTGTGCTACCATTCAGAGCAAGAGTCCCAAACCCATTCCCTGCTCCACAGCCTCAGGTAATTCTAAAATTTACTTTCTGAGAATGAGATGAATGTGTGCTGCAATTCATTAATGTAATCTACAAAACTGCTTTGTTTATTAGGCATGTTGGATAAAATTTGTGGGTCAATGTCTCATAAAAAATGCTTATAGTTTTAGAAATTTTCCAAATCTTCTTGCAAATGAACTCTTTCTTAAATGATTTTTTATGTTCTGTCAATCAGCAGTGGTTCCTCCAAAGGTCCTGGTCAAGGCAGAGAACCTGACGGCAGCGTTCTCAGTCTACATGGGGAACGTGACAGGCCTGTTCTCATGGGTGGTGGCCATGCCTCGACCGCCACAGCAGGTCACAGGTTATCAGGTCACATGGGCAGAGGTCATCACAGAAAGCCGCAGAAATAATCTGCCCAACAGTCTCATATCCCAGTCTCAAATCCTGCCTCCAGTAAGTCACATACAGTATGTTGTGTTTTGCACAATGTTTACCAGCAAACCAACATAGAATTCATACTGTTCTGAGATAAATTCATACCATTCTAAACTCAGTTCATGCTGTTATATTCTGGTTCCCATATATTATCTTAGAAACTACTGAATTTGATAACTAAGCCATAAAGGTATTGTATTCATTGTATTAATACCAATGGTTCTTCTACAATGTAGTCTACCGTTTAAAAGCTTGGGGTCGTTTTTTTAAATAAATGAGTTCTTTTATTCAGTACGGCTGCATTCATTGATAAAAAGTGACAATAAAGACATTTATAATGTTACAAATGATTTATTTTTCAAATAATACTATCCTTTTGGACTTTCTATTAGGGATGTGCATCTCCCTAACTGAGCCTGATGCGATACGTATCTTGATGTATAGCCAACGATACGATACATTAAAGACACATGGCAGCTACCAATGCGATCTGGACAATTCACCCATTACGATGCAGTGGGATTCGATTTTGATTAGATTCAATTCAATACAAAGCGATTTAATGCAATACAATGCAATGGGCGAAAAAAAGATTCTATGCAATTCAATATGGTACAGATTACAGAAATACCGTGTTCGGAAAGGAAACGACGAATACTAAGGCACCCCTATAAATACGAGATGCGAGTAAAAAAATATATTTTAGTACTTTCTCTTGTATTTTTCGTTGGGTAATTATATTGTATATAAATTGCAGGCATAAGGGAGCCTATAGCGCTATTAATATGCGGGGCATTGAAATAGTTTTTGAATCCGCGCTTGCTTTTTACTTTCACTTTCAAGATTTGTGATCACATGTACACTGCGGAGCGGCACTACTTACACATTTTACAAGATTAGATGTTTGTCAGTGGTGCTCAGGATCTGCAAATCATTTGCCATCATCCTATCAGTCATCTCTCCTTACTCTGTTTGTGGTTTAAGTTAAATTTTTTGTACTGTCATGTAACAGGCTATCGCTGTCAAGCAGTTAACCATGTCCCTTTAGTGGCTCTGTAGAACGCGTTGTTCATTTTTCGTGCCTTTCTAAATATGGATTCACTATTCAGGCACATCGCTAGTACAGATAGTTAATTTTATTTCTTTGGTTCATTGCAAGTATTTGGTGGAAGATGCAGCTTCTACCTCAGCCATGTTATTCTAAAATCTTTGTGACTCTCAGGATACCCTTCAACCTCCGAAGTGTTGTGATATGTCTTATTCACATAGCAGCAGTGGTGATGAGAGAACGCGCTTAAACAGTTTAGAGAGCAAAGATCAATTTACATATATAAAATAATGAAAGTATAGCGCATCTACTAATAATTATATATAAATAAATAGTTTTTTACCAATGCAAATATGTTTGAAACAATGCATCACAATACAAATGCCAACTTGTATCCGATACACACAATTGGAATCTGTGCGTCGCATCGTTAACTTTTATGCTCACACACCAATGCAAAACTGTAAATCTTACCATCCCTGCGTTCTGTTCATAAAAGAATCTTGAAATTTAGTTTCTATAAATAATATTAAGCAGCACAATTTATTTCAGCTTTGATAGTAATAATCATTGTTTTCTTGGCCAGCAATTCAGCATATTAAACTGATTTCTGAAGGATCCTGTGTCATTGAAGACTGGTGTAATGGTTGATGAAAATTCAGCTTTGCATCACAGGAATAAATTACTTTTTAAAATGTATTCAAATGGAAATCCGTTATTTTGAATTGTCAAATAAATGATCAAAGAAATGCCACCTTGGTGAGCATAAGAGAACATGAAAAAAGTCTTTCGACCCCAAACTTTTGAACAATGATGTGTTTGTATTTTAATTCTTTCTTAAACTCAAATGTGAATTAACTAAAAAATCTCTTTTTTCACAAACAGGAGCGTAATATCTTAGTAGTTTCTGGTCTTCAGTTAGCATCTCTCTACAGACTTGAGGTGCAGGTGATCACTGCAGGAGGACAAGGCCCAGCAACCTCCAGAACCTTCCAGACACCAGCTCACAGCAAGCCAGTCCTACACTACAGTAAGTTATTTAAACTTACAAGATGACAATTGTGTGCCACCAAAGCACATATTTTGAAATGGCATCATCGCTCTTACTTACTTCACAATTTATCATTGAACATCGTTTGCGGTTTCTGTATGTCACTGACCTCTCCAGTGCAAAGAACCGCAGCCCAATACTTAAATCTTAATAAGGGAGAGCTGAAAAGTCATTCTTGTTCATGGGAAGGAAAAGGTCAGGGGGGTATATGAGAGGTCAAATGTCATGTGCAAGTGGCCCCAGCTCTTGATGTGCAGGTCAACCAATAAATCATGTAATTGAGATGAATTGCTTTTCCTCTCTTGACTCTAGTGTATATTTAACTTTGCAGAACCCAGGATTAAGAAACACCATCTAAGGTCGGTGATAGAACGGCACTGAAGACCACACTGCAATGAATCATCCTGGACCAGAACTGACTCCTCAGGAACACAGAGAACCAGACGAACCAAAGAACAGTTAATTGCGAATCGCGTTTCAGCCTGAGCCAGTCAGCTGCCTCATAACTCAACATGGGGACCTGCTGTAATCGGAAGATCAAATTTTGATTGACGTTACGATATTTAAAGCCCCAGTAATTTCCTGTGCGGGATCAGCTTCCACAAACTAATTAGAATTGAGTATGCAACAAAGACTAGGGCATCAAAAGCAACAGCCATAGGATAAAAACAAAAACAAGTGATTTGAAACTGTAACTTTGTGGTTTTATGCCTAAAAGACATGCTTTGTATTGCACCATCCCTTAAAAAATGGTTACCCACACCCCTAAGCGCTGCAAATGGAGCCTCTTTAAGTCAATATTGCATGTGATGACTAATTTGGATTGACTTGTAAATAAGCCTGACTCAATACAACTGTTTGTGGTTTTGCATGTGTTCGTTAAGCATGGAATTTTACTGTTTGTATCCCCATTGTGTCAATAGCAACAAATGAGGAATCAGTGAAAAAAATCTCATTTAAGTTTATGAGGGTTTTGTGTGGTATGTGCTCAATATGCTGTAGAGATATTTGTTTGCAGTCATGTAATTCCTGTATATACTGTATGTTTTTTATTTATTTATGTATGCAATACAAATGTGTTATGTGGATTTGTAACTGTGTGAGTGCATGAGTGTGTGCGTATGTGTGTGTGCGCGTGTTCCCCCAGCATCATTCACAAACTGACAAACCCTTGCAAGGAGATTTTGTATAAATATATTTGTAAATTCCCATAGATAATGAATATTAATGTACATATTTTATATGAATAAAGATGTTAAACCTTGTTTCCCTTTACCAAGCTGGTTATGTGTTTTGTAATTACAAGGGTGAATGTAATGAAATGGGAGTCAACTGTATTTTATCCAAATTTAGTTAAAGAAATTAAGGGTTTTGAGGAAAACATTCCAGGATTTTTCTTCATATAATGGACTTCAATGGGGATCAGTGGGTTGAAGGTCCAAATTTTTAATGCTTCTTCAAGAGGCTCTACACGATCTAAGCTGATGAATGATGGTCTTATCTCCTCCAACTGCAAAATCATCCAATGTTTTACCTTTTTTCGTAAAGGGCATTTGACTTTCTTTGCACGTTTGCTTTGTAAACACTGGGTTAGTAGTTCTGCCAATGTCACTACTTAATGTGTGAAGTCCAGCTAGTGTGAGATGAGCATTTGTGGTTTAAAAACATAAATTTTTATTTTATTTTTGTATCTAAACAAAATTTGAATAAATCAGTTGGGTGAAGGATTCAATGACTCACAAATGTTAGCCTAAAGATATAGTCACACTTACTGTTGCTCTCAGAAATTTCAGGGATGAATTTCACACCAAAAAATATAAATTCTTGCCTTTAATTACTCACCCCCATGTCGTTCCAAACCCGTAAGATGTTAATTTATCTTCGGAACACGAATTAAGACATTTATGATGACATCCGAGAGCTTTCTGACCCTGGATAGACAGGTATAAATATAACGTCTAAATATATTTGAAAATTCCCATAGATAATGAATATTAATGTACATATTTTATATGAATAAAGCTGTTAAACCTTGTTTCCCTTTACCAAGCTGATTGTGTGTTTTGTAATTACAAGGGTGAATGTAATGAAATGGAAGCCAACTGTGTTTTATTACCCCCGTATCATCCAAGACATTCATGTCTTTCTTTCTTTCTTCAGTTGAAAAGAAATGAGAGGATTTTTCTCTATATAGTGGACTTCAATGGGGAAGAGCAGGTTGAAGGTCCTGGAGCTTCAAGGGGCTCTACAGTTCAGAAAGGCAGAGTAGGGGGGAAAATCTCCATTTCAATTTCTCCTCCAACTGCAAAATCGTCCAACATTGTTTTACCATTCATTTATAAAGGGCTTTGACTTTCTTTGCACGTTTGCTTTGTAAACACTGGGTTGGTACTTCCTCATACGTCATGTGTGACCTTTCCAACATGACTATGTAATGTGTAAAGTCGAACTAGTGCAAGATGAGCATTTGTGGTTAGAAAGTATATCATTTTTTATTGTTTTTATAAAAAAAAAGACTTCTTGTTTCGCGATAAGACCCTTATTTCTCGTCTGGGATTGAGTAGAGCACTTAGAAGCTTTAACCCGCTGATCCCCATTGAAGTCCACTATATGGAGAAAAATCCTGTTATGTTTAATAACGAATAACACTGCATTATCTAAATCTATCATGCAACACAAAGCAATATTCAATCGTATATTTGTAAAATAAACACAATCTATACATATAAATGCCACCAGTGTTCATTTTACTAAAACAATTTCATACGAAACAGTCAAGACTAGGAACTTTACCAGTCCTTGACAATAATAATATACAGTATACATATAATTGCATTTATTTTTCATTTCAATGCAAATGTACACACTACTTCAGAAAAAAAAGCATCCATATTGAGAGTAATGAGATGTTCTGTTGATGCAGCTACATTGTGCTCTGCTTCTATTTCTGTTGTGGTTCAGTGTATGTGTGTGCAAACAAAGCATTCATAAAGCCCTAAGCTCAAGGGACAAGTGTGTGGTTACTCAAACATACACATATGCATGCAGGCAACTCTACCCTTGTAGCTGTGTAGTCACTTTCATTAGAATTCAACTCCACATCTGGCCCTCATGTCACAACGGAAGTGTGTGTGTGTGTGTGTGTGTGTGTGTGTGTGTGTGTGTGTGTGTGTGTGTGTGTGTTATTTGTTATATGGAATACTGATGTACCCTTCGGATAATGTCAAAACAAAAAGACAGGAGACAACGTGGAAGTTCATATACAATATTCATTTGTGTAGCTCCTCTGTGAGATTATATGATATATTGTACATTCACTACCATATACTGCAGAAGTCACACAATACAGTGGACTATCACCAGCATATGTTATAGCAATACCACATGAGTAGGAGGTCTGTTATTGCACTGATATTTAGACCAAGAGCTTGTAGCACGTTTGCAAGTGAGATAGAGGTTCAAACAAAGCCAGAGAAGAATCAACCATAGCTTATCTTTGAACAACACAGATACTGTTTCATTATTTAATGAATTTGTTTTCAATAAATCATTTGAGTGAATGATTAAAATACTTACTCAGAAATTAGAATGAATTAGTGTTTTTGAATAAATCGGTTAAGTGAATAATTCAATGACTGTCACAAATGTAAGGTGTAGTCACACTTACTGTTGCTCTCTGAAATTTCAGGGGTGAATTTCACTTACTTTAATAGGAATCTGTGTGAGTTTTGTGCAAGGGTAACAAAGTTTCCCACACAGATTTAAAGGGTTAGCTCACCCAAAAATGAAAATTCTGTCATTAATTATTCACCCTCATGTTGTTCCAAACCCGTAAGATGTTCATTCATCTTCGGATTTTTGATGAAATTCGAGAGCTTTCTGACCCTGCATGGACAAGGGTTTAAAATAAATTTTAATTCTCTTTAGAAGAAAATTAAATGCCTATCTTATCTGTCTAAACTCCTTGACAGAGTTTCTGAAAAGTTATTTTGTCATATGTTCTTATAATGAGGCACATCAGTATCAATCTCGTTGGTTAAAGTAATCATTCTCTTGACAATGAGGCCTCTGTGGACTCAACAAAGTAGAACTGGTGTGACGTCAGTTCAAACAAAATCAGGCCAAAATGAAATTTGTTTGGAGTAAGAAACATAATTTTGTCATTGGGGCCTTAAAGGAGTAGTTTACTTTCAGAACAAAAATTTACAGATAATGTACTCACCCCATTGTCATCCAAGATGTTCGTGTCTTTCTTTCTTCAGTCGTAAAGAAATGGTGTTTTTTGAGGAAAACCTTTCAGGATTTCTCTCCATATAATGGACTTCTATGGTGCCCCCAAGTTTCAACTTCCAAAATGCAGTTTAAATGTAGCTTTAAAGAGCTCTAAATGATCCCAGCCGAGGAAAAAGCGAAATGATCGGTTATTTTCTAAAAACATTTACAACTTATATATTTTTTTTAATCTCAAACGCTCGTCTTGCCGAGCTAGACAAGACAAGCATTTGAGGTTAAAAAGTATGTAAACTGTAATTCTTTTAAAGAAGATAACCCATCGTTAAAGCTGAATTTTGGAAGGGGGCACCATAGAAGTCCATCATATGGAGAGAAATCCTGAAATGTTTTACTCTAAAAACATGATTTCCTTACAACTGAAGAAAGAAAGACATGAACATCTTGGAATACATTGTCTGTAAATTTTTGTTCTGAAAGTGAATTACTTCTAAGCCCTTGCAGTCTTCCTCCAAACCCACAATTTTAATGACAGTCTGCTGCAAAGCTCGCTTCAGCAGACACAAGGGCTGCAAAGGGGGCGCTCATGAGCACACTTCTGAAACATAAAAAGTGTGGCTTCTCTCCGATGACAACTTAGCTCCTGGAGGCTTGCCGTGCAAGGAAGTAAAGAGTCACAAGCATGCAAAGCTTTCGCCTAATGATTGTCGACAAGCTGTGACATTGACATAAATATAACAGAAACAAAAACTTGACTTACTGACTTATTGCTAGCTAAAAATCAGATCCAGAATATATATTCAATCCATAATCGTACATTGATGGGTGTGCTCTTGCTTGCACTATGGTTGATGTTTGCACACTCGTCCTGGAGAAGTGCCCATACAAGGAATTCTGCCCTTAATTATGTCATAGAGGGCCATACTCGAGAAAAAAAAAACAATAAAAAAATAAATAAATAAAAACACTGTGAAATGTATCCACCTTATTCTTCAACAACACAGAAATAAGTCAATGGGAGAGACTTCCGGTTCATTAGCCGCTATAGGAAAATAACAAGAACAATAACAATGTGCAGTAAATAGAAAAAACGGTTTGCACTACAAACCACTGTGTTCATAATTAAGGTAATATATTAAAATAACAAATTGTTTTAAACAGCTGAACATAGCTGGATGCGGATGAGATCAAAACCCAGAGGCCGCACCCAGTCTTACGGGAAAAATAAGGTGGATACAAACCCTAAAGGAGTGTCTGGCATAGAAATACTTTGTCATACGTCCAATTTGTTTTTTAAGACTTCGGTCATGTTTGAATGAGAATCTAACTCTTTAGTGGTGTAAATAAGTCAGAATGCATGAAAAAGCATTAGTCTTCCCGTATAAAGACTGCTTGTTTCTGTATAAATCAGTGTTTTTGACAAATCCAGTTGAGTTACTGTGATGTAATGATGAAATTTGAAGAAAAAGTCATTGAGAAAATTTTCACAAGTGATCCAGCTAAAGGCTGGAATAGACTACACGACTTTAATAAACTGAACAGATCCTAAAATACTCTGTGTCATATACCTACCAACATTGTAATAGAGAAAAAAAACTGTCTATCATACACTAAAGTAGTTCCGATCAATACAAACTCAGGCAGAAACGTGCACCCTGTTGCTAGAAGACACAACCAATAAAAACAATATGTGTTCTTAAATGGCCTCAAAATATCAAACATGTTTGATATCCTCCGAGTGAATGGAATCAAAGTCTGTGACCATCATTCACTACACAGTTTTCTGTGAAATCTATCAATTGAAATCTCCAGACTGGAAAATCAGAGCAAAATTCATAGTGTATTCCACCCTTAAAGGGGTCATCGGATGCAAAATTCACTTTTACATGTTGTTTGAACATAAATGTGTGTTGGCATACCAAAGTATGTCTTAATGTTTCATCAAGACCCTAAAGAATCAAATCAACTTGTGGAAAATGGGCATCCGATGACCCCTTTTAAAAATATGCTCTAAGAACGTATTGCTGACATTACCATTAAGTTATAAAAGTAGAAGTACAACTAAAACATAATAAATAAGAGGGGGAAAGAAGAAAAAAAAACATTACATGAAGATTATAAATTGTTTTTTAAGCTAACATTTTGAGCTAACTCTTTTGAAGTTAAGATAACTTTGAACAAACTTTCTATTAATGTTCCTCAAAGAATGTTCATAACTTTGAAAGACTCTTGTCAGAATGTTAACCAAAGTTCTGAGAACGTTCCCTGTTAGCTGGAAAAGCATTGACTAATACATTCTGTCTGCAATGTACAAAAAAGACACGAAATGATTCAAACACTGGAAAGTCTAAGGGGTTGTTTACCATAAAAGTATATGGTTTAACCAGCTTTACCAACATAATCCAGCATGGAAATTCATATTAGTCTAAGCTGTTTTTTTCAGCAGGCATGTATTCTACACAGAGTCAGACTTGGTGATGGTTATTACATGTGGCTTGTTTGGATGGTGGGGTATGACTTCCATATGCAGTACCTTGCATGTCGCGTGCGTATGTGTGTGTGCCTGGGTTAAGCTGACATTTTTATGATTAGACTTTAAACGGCTTCTTATTAGAAAATTAAATATGTATCTTTTCTGTCTGAACTCCCTGAATGACTGTCTGAAAAGTTGTTGTTTTGTCACATTGTCTGATAATGAGGCACATCAGTATCATCTTCATTGTTTAAAGTAATCATTCTCTTGTCAATGAGGCCTCGGTGGATTCAGTTAAGTAGAATATATTGCTAGTTGTTTGAATCCAGGCCGAGTGTTAGATATGACTAATATAAAGGCTGTCTGAATAAATCGATGGAGCTCTGCATGTTGCATCTGGAGCGCAGTGAGAACATTAGAGAACGTAATGGCCTGGTTGGAAGTGTCTTCTTGCTTCCCTGCTGAAGTGTTGAACTGTGCCTCAGGATTTATGAGTGCTTCTGGACTCTGGTGACCCAGAGACAGGGATTTAGAAGAAACAGAGAGAAGGAAAGGTGGGGGTTAAAGAGTTTGGGAAGACTCGATCCGCTTGCAACACATTTATGATGCTCTAGAGATTGGCCGGAGAATGGTATAAAGAGAGTGTGAGAGAAAGGGAGACTAAAAGGGAAGCAGCATCAGGAAGAATGAATCCTAGAGGGGAGAGGAACCAAAGGAACCAAAAGGGAGAAGAGGCAAAAGAGGGACAGCGAGAGAAGGGGAGAATAGATGACTTCAGGGACCGAAAGTGTGAGCAGATGAAATATGTATCAAAATACTTCACACTTTTTAAGCCAGAGGGAGATATGATATTTCCTCCTCCCACTTTCCCATGAGCCTCCCAAACGAGTTGCCTCACAACTGGCCAATCCCATAAGAAACGTTTTAAAAATGATTGCACTCTGGCCTGTGTTCTCACTTACACCATTACTGTTTCAATTCCTGCATAATTCCTGCATACCATTTTTAAGAAAAGTATTTTTTGTTTCTTTTAACAAATATCATGATCAAGCTGAACTTACCTTGAGAGTTGACCTTGATATAGTCCTGAGTCTTACGGGTCTGCAGGTATTATTATATTTGAACTCTCTCTTCCTTTTTTTTAAGAATTAGACCTTTTTATTTAATCAGTACTGATATTGCACCACTGTTTCAACATCTTACTTTTCACAGATCTTCTTAAAATTTCAGTTGATTTTTAATTATTTTGTTTAACTTTTAAAGGGGTCATCGGATGCAAAACTCACTTTTACATGTTGTTTGAACATTAATGTGTGTTGGCAGTTTGTGTACACAACCATCCTACAATGACAAAAATCCACTTAGTGGTATTATTTCAATCTATTAAATCTAATTTAATAAGTAATATCCTCTTTTTAAAATCAGGTCATTCTCAGCTTTTTGTCGGTGTGACGATAGTTGCTTGACATGAGCGTCTTACCTTAGACCCGCCCTCATAGAACTGAAACAGCCAGACTCCAATCGCCATTGTGTCGACTCAGGTGCAGGGAAAGACAAGAATGTCTCCGATTGAGCGATTGAGGTGTTCTGGATGTAATAATGAACATAGCAGTCGTCATTTACTCCCGACATTTGAGCCTGCAGAGGTTTAACGTTACTTTTGTTTTTAAAAGGAAAGCGCCGATCCCGATCTACGTATGCGTCGTGATGCAGCTTCATCCACAGCAGAAGTGAGTATAGGGTTTTTATGCATCTTTGCAAATGGCCTTTCTTAATAATGTGTTGGTTTCGCAGCTAAAAGTGGCTAACGGCAGCTAAATGCGGTGAAAGTAAACATTACGGCTCATCATCCCACGGCAGATTAGTTAAGTTAAAAAGTTAAAAGTTAAAAAGAGTGTTTTTTTACACTATTATTGAGAAATTTTAACCAAAGTATGTTATAGACTTCTCATTAAGACCCTAAAGAATCATATCAACTTATGGAAAATGGCCATTCAATGCCCTCTTTAACAACCTTTTAGCATTAAACATTGTTTCAATGTTTGTTCATCACTGAAACAACAGCAAATGACATGAAGATGAGAGAGATGTCATTGGCCCACTTGTTTTCATTTAGCAGTTTGTCACAAAGTCTACATTTTTATCCAAGGATGACAGACTTATTTGCTGTTTCATTCAATCCAGCTTCTCTATATTGATTTTAAAATCCCTCAGATGTGTTTCATAATCAGTTCGTGTGAAATCCACGCTCAAATGAATCCATGCTCTACAAATTGCATAGTGCAGAGGAGGGAGACATTTTATAGCTTGTTTGTTTGCAAAGAGCTGCTTTGATTATTTAATATTTATTACATTTGAGCTGAAAATCTGTGGGACCCACAAGTAGAAGAAACACTCATGAACTTGAATGACAGTCATTTCTCAGGGCGAAAGCGATTTCGCACGCTGTACTGAAGAGAAGGCGCACACAGCTCATGGATTAATGGAGCGACTTCACTCAAGGGTATTGAAAATTTGGCGCTCATGAGCGTCTAAACTCCGAATGCGTGAGAAATGTGGCTGCACATCACCACAGATGAAACAGAATTGCATTTGGGTTTGAACACTTGATGTTTCTTCTGTTTATTTGATTCAGTTTGGCAACGTTTCAAAACAGTTCTTTAAAGGTACAGTCTGTTCTTCCAAACATCACAATATCTGCGTATCTCAGACTGCTTTAGAAGATTATAGGCCTACAGGTGAGGGCTGTCAGAATAAATCATTAATAAAATATGGGGTTCAAAGCATAATACTTCCTTCTCTTCTCAGCATTTGAGTCTTCTGCTTTTGTAATGACAGGACCTTTGAATAGGACCTTTAAATAAGATTTAATAAAAATTGCTTGAACGATAATGAATTCAAAGTAATGCGATTGTCCAGTCTAATCTAATAGGATACGCTCTGGATTGTAAAATGGGTCTCGCTGTACTCCAGGGAGAGACCTTCTGGCCATTACTGCAATGTTGTTGTTATCTAGCAATGGGGACCAATGAGAAAGCAGGACATTGACAAATGAGAAAACAACTTAGGTAGCGTATGTGTGTTCTGTATGGATTTACTACATTGTATGCATATGTTGGCTATGGTAAGAAGAATAGTGAGCAGATGTGCAGTTATTACTCTGAGTTTTATGGCACATGGCTGATGCTGTTTTCTCCCATCAGCACCCAGTACGGGGAGCCATTACTTTAGCGCTGTATATTTGATACTATCCAATATCAGTCACCGAGGATTTTATTATGAAGAACTGTTCGCTCCATTAAATCAGATCCTACAAAAAGAGGGCGGCGATGTGGCGACGTTACAGGCGATGTTCAAGGGAAGCCTCCTGAGATAAAGAGATTATAGTCCCATATGGACATCTGGAGGCCTTGATTTCTTCTTTTCCATGCGGATTAGTGTTTTGAAACTTTGTTTTTGTGGAGCGCAACGCTGCATCGCGGCTGCTTTTGTTTTTGGGTTCCTTTGAGGCTTTTTTCCCATCCAAATCCTGTTTAATATGGATTATGCATGTCGTCTGCACTGGGATTACTGGGGATGAGTTCCATAACAAAATAGCAGCAAAACAGGATATTTTTGTCTCCTGCATTATAGGCACTGCATGAAGTCTGTGTCAGTTAAAGAGCTGATTTGTGATATTAAAAATGTGGCTGACTGGACTAGTGCTAGTAGAGCTGACAGCAAAACACAGCACTGCATAATCTTTTTAACAATACAGTTTTACCCTTTTGATGGCCTGGAGCGAAAATTCAGCTGACTGGGTGAATTTGCACACTCATTTAAGAGATCCACTATGACAAAGTACCAGATTAGCGCTTGTGTTTTTCTACATCTCTTCGAGGATTATCTCATCACAGCAAATTAACTGGAATGTTTTCATTCACATTTTGAATTATTTATGTTCCCAAGACAGTTCCCATGGCAACATCTTGTTGTATTCCACTGGCGATACATTAATCACCAACCCAGGCTCATTGGAAATACGTGCCTGTGGCGACATTTCTGCAAAATGATATTACCTTGCTTCTTGCGTGTTCCAATACACTTTTAAAGTGAAATGTCCAGAGTGTGGCACTAAAAGCGTGTTCAGTTTTATCCGGAAGAGATGAGTGTGATAATCATAGTGTTTTATTATGCTGGTTGTAGTATGTGTTGAGGCAGTTCGGAAATGAATCGTCAGGTGAGTTGCGCTTAAAGATTAATACTCTATCATGTTTGAAAATAACATACCACCGGTGCTGGGTAGTACATCAGATCCATACATAATATTCACTCAATAGTAATAAATGATTCCTTTCAAAAATAGATTACCACGTAAACACATTGGCCCGGTTTCACAGACAAGGCTTAAGCCTAGTCCTAGACTAAAATGTAAGTCTGAGCTGTTTGAACTGAAAGAAACTTGCACTTACTTATTTTAAAATATATCGGTGTCTTTGTTTTGTATCAAGATGCACACAAGTAATGTTTTTTTCTAAGCATGTTTATAAAAATTACTTAAATATCCTAATTGAACTATCTGCTAATCCTGGCTTAGTCTAAGCCCTGTCTGTGAAACCGGGCCAATAAGTCTTAGTTTTGTGGAAATTCACACAAAAACAAATCACTAGTGAGGTGGCTTTAATTTCACAGGAAATGGCCACACAGCATTTGAGGTGCCAGGGTGACGTCACCTGGGCACGACATTTGCATAAACACTGCCTCCAGAGCAAGGCATCAACTAATAGTCTTCTTCTTTCTATAGGCTCCAACCACTGCCATTCAGACGCTTAACTGCTTGACACTTGTTTACGCTGATTGTGAGTGTTGTGTCACGTCAAAAGCTAATAGAAATTACAATCACTTGTGCTGTCTTACAGTGCCTTGCAAAAGTATTCATATCCCTTCATTTTTGTCACATTTTGTTTTGTTGCAGCATTATGTTAAACTGCTTTAAATTAGTTTTTCCCCACATCAGTTTACACTCCATACACCATAATAATGACAAAGCAAAAACCAGATTTGCAAATTTGACAAATTTATTAAAAATAAAACACTGAAATAAGTACATTGCATAAGTATTCATACCCTTAACTCAGTACATAGTTGAAGCACCTTTACAGCCTAAAGTCTTTTTGGGTATGATGTGACGAGCTTTGCACATCTGCATTTGGCAATTATCTGCCATTCTTTGCCTCACCTTTTCACCTCTCAAGCTCTGTCAGCTTGGTTGGGTGCTGGCAGGCATTTTCTAGAGTCCTAGTTGTTCCAATCGTCTTCCATTATGGATAATGCTTCTGTGAACCTTCAATGCAGCAGATTTTTTTCTGAACTCTTCCCTAGATCATTGCCTTAACGCAAGTCTGTCACTGAGCTCTACAGGCAGTTATCTTGACCTCAGGACTTTTTTGCTCTGATATGTATTTTCAGCTGTTAGACCTTTTCTGAGAGGTGTGTGCCTTTCTAAATCATACTCATTCAAATGAATTTGCCAAAGTTTAACTCCACTCGAATTGTAGTAACATCTAGAAGCAATATGAATGCTCCTCAGCTAAATTTCGAGTGTCCCAGAAAAGGGTATGAATACTTATGCAACGGGATTTTTTCAGTTTTTTATTTTTAATAAATTTGCCCAAATGTTAAAAACCTATTTTTTGCTTTGCCATTATGGAGTAGGGAGTGTAGACTGATGTGGGAAAAAAAAAAAGTAATTTAAAGTAGTTTAACATAAGAGTTGACTTGAGTTTGTCGTCAAAAGGACAAATGGAGTGAAAGAAAACTCATTTTGACACGTTTGGTTTAAACAGCTCATTCACGTCTTTGTATAGATATCAGAAGGATCCCAGCGTAAGGAAAAAGTGGATAGTTTATTTTTAATGGCATCCCAGATTGTATTAGAGGACTGGGGATCATTCTTCGTACGTCTCTAACTCAGTTAGCTGGATTTAATTGTTGACGATTTGGCATGATCTTGGATTGTTTGGTTCTTCGAAGCTCATCCTGGACTTGCTGTCATAGCAACAGGTGCGCAAGCTTAAACCTGCTCGGGAACAGGTTTATTATTTAATGTAAACAGGATTTAGACTGTGCTCCTGGCGGGTTATGATTGGTTGAAATGGCGAGGTCACATCTGATTGGTTAAAGAACACGACTGTCGCGGACTGACTTACGTGGGAAAAGAAAAGTATTTTGCAAGAAATTGTAGAAAATAATTATGACGATTCACACACGAATGATAACTACAGCTACACACACATTATATAGCCTATATAGCCTATATATACAGTTGCAATCAAAATTATTTAACCCCCCAGAGACTGCAGTACTTTTGATTTTTGCTCTTTCTGAAGATTCAGGACTAAATTGCATCTACAACAGTTTTCTGGCATATTAAATATTTTATAGGATTTTTTAATAACACAGCTATGTCAGAATTATTCAACCCCTATTCAACATTGCTGTTTTAAGACAGTTATTTTTATGGTCAGGAACAAAATTGTCTTAAAACATAATTAAGCCTTTACAAACGTATTAAAAATGGAATTAGCTTGGGGTGTTACACATAGTATACCTTAAACCCATACATGTGCTGAAGGTGAGTAGCAAATATGGTAAAGTCAACAGAGAGCTCACACAAAATCAATAGAGAAGAAATAGTTTGTTATCTTAAAACTACATGAAGATTTCTAAGACATTACAAGTTCCTAGAGACACAGCTGGCAGTCGTATTCCTTAAGTGTGTTGAACCAGAAAACCTTTGAGGTTGTTGAACAAAAAAGCACAATATCATAAAATGTTCTATCAGATCAACTGAGAAAAACTTGCAATGTACAGCCAAAGACTTGCAAGATGACCAGATGAAAGGAGGCAAAATATTTCAATGCTGTGTATAAAAAGGACACTAGACAAGTATGGTCTTCATGTTGAGGAATCTTGCTGAATACCATTCTTGACCAAGAAGAACAAAAAGCTGACTTGAACATGCTAAAATTCATTTAGTTAGATCTGTGGAGTTCTGGGAGAATGTTTTATGGAGTGATGTGACCAAAACTGGAACTTTTTTGGATGTATGGATCAGAGGTATGTCTGGTGCAAAAAAGACAAAGCTTATAAGCAGAAGAACACCATCTCCATCATCAAACATGGAGGTGGGCCAGTCGTGTTATGGGGTTGTTCTACTGTAGCAGGAAATGGAAAACATGACCATACAAAGGATATCATGGATTTATTAAAGTATCACACCATTTTGGCAAACATTGTGATGCCTTTTGTGCAATGTCTGAAGCTAATAATCAATGGACTTTCCTGCAGGACAATCATCCCAAAGTATACATTCAAATCTACTTATGCTTGGTTCAGGGATCAGTCATAGAATGTTTTTAAGTGGCCTGTTCAGTTTCCAGATGTAATTCTCATTGAAAATACATGGTTGAATTTGATGCAAGCAGTGGCAAAGTAAAAACCAAAGATTATCAGTGATCTGAAAGTTTTTTCAGGGGAGGAATAATTTTGAACATGAATGTTTAGAGCCAATTTGATTTATTATTATTATTATTATTATTCATCAACTTACATTCTCAGAATAACTCAAATGTGTCTTAATAAACTTTCTTTGATAGTATACTGATGCCTTTGTTTAATTTGT
>NC_133366.1:26128747-26152077 GCF_049309525.1 Garra rufa | reverse complement strand
AACATTGATCATTCTAATAATAAATCAGCATATTAGAATGATTTCTGAAGGATCATGTGACACTTAAGACTGGAGTAACAGCTGATGAAAATTCAGCTTTTCATCACAGGAATAAATTCTATTTTAAAGTATTTTAAAATAAAAAACATTATTTTATATTGTAAAAACATTTTGCAATATTAGTTTTTTTTTTCTGTATTTTTAATCAAATAAATGCAGCCTTGATGAGCATAAGAGACTTCTTTAAAGACTATTACAAGTCTTACTGACCCCAAACTGTTAAACGGTATATAAAAATAAAAATATAAATAAAATAACATATCAAGGAAAAAACATGTAACATGGGCAGCACTTTTTGCCAGCCCTCTCTCCTGGCTTTTGCAGACTTTGAGGTGTTTCCTGTCGTTTTAATTAAAGACTCAAATTCGGCATAACCTTCCATTAAAAGCTCTTGTTCTGCTTGGGAGAAAAACTGGGCACGTTCTTTGGCCATGCTGAACAGCCAATAACAGCGTTGCTAATCATTGTTTCTACTATCGATACATATCCCCTTTTAAACCAACGCATGAACGCGCAATTATCTCAGATAACTCAATCCAGCGATACTAATCATAAACAACAGGTGTGTTCGAAGAACCCAATTAGCCGGATCATGATTAGAGCGATGATATCATCTTGGATGTTTGATACTGTTTCCTATGCAATGACTTTAGCCAATCATACGTGTTTTTTATTTTAATTTGACATTTTTTATGATTTAACTTATTATTAACTAATTCATTAAATTCACAAACCCCCTGCATTTCCTTTATGAACCCCTGTTTGGGAAACCTTGATATAATGTGATGTTTAATGTACTTCATGTTGTTATTAACAATGAATGGAATGCATTTTCTTTCTCTTTGTATTTTTATATCAATATGTTACAGTATTATCATATTTAAATCAATGTGGTAAATGAGATTATATTACCTAAAATGTAATGGATTTTGTTTTTTGTCGTGCAATTTGGAATTAGTAACAGTACCCGGTAATGTACCCGGCTCTGAATACAACCTACACCTAACCTACTCTAAACCTCACCAGCAGTGTTAACAAAAGCAAACATGAGATAAAAACCATTTAAGCTCATTTACACAAATCTTTGAGCTTGGTTTTTTTTTTTGTACATACAGTATGGAGCTATAATCATAAATCATAAATCGAACACAAGTACAAGTGCTTGCTGTTTTACCGCCTCTAGTGTTCATTTCTGTTGGAAACTGCAGTATATGTACGTATTGGTACATATTTTGCGTCTTGCGAAAACGTTCCCACAGGTACGTTTTTGTCATGAGATGACAATACTGTACAATACTGTACCAGGTCAGCTACCAAGCAAGTTTACTGCATAAGAAAAGTCAAACATATGGAACTGGTTGTGTAATGCAAATGTCAAAATGTAATAGTTTACAAAAGGCAAAAGCATTTTGAGTTCATAGAATAGTAATGTGCAAGGAACCTCATAAAAATCTGCACCTGTAATAATAAATTTGTTCAAAGCAATAAAAGTTGGTGTTTTACTACCCCTAGTGCACATTTCAGCTGGAAACTGCAGTGAATTGTCTTTATAGGTACATATTTGGAGTTTTGCCGAAATGTAGGTTAAGGTGCGTTTTCCCAATGAACCTATGTTTCTAATAACAGCTGATGTTACTATTTGATCAAATAAGATATATGACTATATGACACTAACCACTAAAGAATGCGAACAACTTCAGTGTTGTTTGGATTATTGAGTTGTACAAACTTAAACGACAGCGTCACATTCCTAGATGAGACTCTGTTCTGTGCCAGACAGCCATGTCGACAGCAATCAACTCTTTCGGTACGGCCTCGACTCTTTATCCAGACTCTCTCGAATGATTGCCGACCTCGCTCACGGCCAAGAGGGAGATATATTTCCTCCGTGGGCATATCTGTGTATGTGTGAGAGCAAAAGGGAACATGCTTGTTTGCGTGTGTGGGTGTTGCTGACAGCCAGAGAGATGGCTGTTCTGATAGTGCTGATGAGGCACACATCGGCGCTTAATCAAAAGCAGAGGCAGTGGAATCACACTCCGGAGATGGGAGTCATAAATTTACCGTGAAGCACAGAGTGCAGCTTATAATGCAACTCATGGCACTGAAAGCACAGTGAAGGGCCCCTTACAACACCTTTAGAGCTCTATGAGTACTTTGTGCGGTGGAGTGTAAAGTGCACTTTGTAGAACACTTCCTACTTAACTTACGGAATTAATAAGTGCGGCAAAATAATGTACTGTAAATCAGCAGGCCATTAAAGTGATATGTTTATACCTTGTTGGCAAAGCTGCTTAAAATATGCCAAGTGCAAAATTCAGAGCTTTGAAATAATAGTTCAAGATCTTCAACACCCCACACAACATTTTACATAATAATGCAAATGATCAGCATGCTGGCTTCAGAAACAGACATCTGCACTCCGTATGAACAGGCGCGATCACATTCCTGAACTCCAAGGCTGAAGTTGTGTTTAAATCATACCAATAATGTTTAATATGACCCAGATTTAGGACCATTTTGTCAAATGGCACTAAACAGATTGACAGAGTCTTTGAAAAGCCATTGACGGGCAACAAACCACGACTTTGATTGACAATCGAGATGAGTCTCGTTAAAAAGAGCTTGATGTCTCCTGAAAAAAATCAATATTTAATCAAGGATTCTTTCTGGAAGACCACAGACTCATATCTGATGTGTCTTATAAAGAAACTCAGTCAATACATCTTCTCTGTAACGTTTAATATGTCCACAATCAACTGTTTTAAGTTGGTAAATATACAGTCACCTGATTTTATTGATCAGAGATTTAATAATGCATTAGCTATGTTGTGTCTTAGAAAGCATAGATGTGCTGTATGAATGAATATGTGAAATGTGAGCATTATATCAGCTGATGGGACATGGAGTTTGGGCCAACCTTGAAAGCATTGATCCATAGGCTAATTTATTTTACAACCAACAAACAAGGCTGCAAATCAATTTTCAAACGAAATGATATGAAGATGAGTATTGATCAGTGGAGGTGTTGGCAGACACGAAGCACAGTATGAGGCAGCACATTGTTGGTGTGTGTGTGTGTGTGTGTGTGTGTGTGTGTATGTGTGTGTGTGTGTGTGTGTGTGTGTGTGTGTGTGTATGTTTCCATGGTAATAGAAAAACTGATGGATATATGGAGCTGGAGTGAGTTATTTTTGCTCTGAAGAACTTGAAAAATAAACCCAGGTGCCAGTTATCATTAAGTCTTTGCCAGTGGGACACTGGCATTTCATGGCTATATCATGATGTCATGAACATAATGACATGTTTGAATGTTGAACTGAGTTGAATGTTTTTCAATAATTTCAGGTTTCAGTAAGTTCTGTCAATAGAGCATTCAGATTTAACAACACACTGTTTATAAAGTCATTTTTGATTTTATTTATCCTTAAGACACATCTCTAAAAAACATCCATAAAAAATATTTATTCATGTTTAAATGGTTGATTGTCTAAGCAAAATGTGGAATAAACCATTTCAAGATCCAATGATTTATAGTTTTTTCCTCTCTCTGTCAAAACGTACAGCTGTCCCACATTTGTGGAGTCATTTCCACCAAACAAACAGTTTTCCACCAACAAAGTTTATACTTGGTTCCTAAGGAAACAAATGATCTGTGTTTAATGTGACATTTGAGATGTATAAAGAAATACAGTAAATAGCATATATGAAAATAATGTTTTATACCATGCTTCATTTTCTAAGTATGCATTGTTATACCTATACATTACATTTCATTGACAAAGAAATAACCAGTCTATAATTTTAATGGTAGGTTTATTTGAGCATAATAACAACAACAAAAATAATCCAGAAAAACACATTTCAAAAAAGTTATAATTGATTTGCATTTTAATGAGTGAAATAAGTATTTGACCTCTTCGCAAAACATGACTTAGTGCTTGGTGGCAAAACCCTGGTTGGCAATCATTGAGGTCAGACGTGGCTTGTAGTTGGCCACCATTTTTGCACACATCTCAGAAGGGATTTTGTCCCACTCCTCTTTGTAGATCCTCTCCAAGTCATTACGGTTTTGAGGCTGACGTTTGGCAACTTGAACCTTCATCTCCCTCCATAGATTTTCTATGGGATTAAGGTCTGGAGACTGGCTAGGTCACTCCAGGACCTTACTGTGCTTCTTTTTGAGCCACTCCTTTGTTGCCTTGGCTGTGTGTTTTGGGTCATTGTCATGCTGGAATACCCATCCACGACCCATTTTCAATGCCCTGGATGAGGGAAGGAGGTTCTCACTCAAGATATGACGGTACATGGCCCTGTCCATCGTCCCTTTGATGCAGTGCAGTTGCCCTGTCCCCTTAGCAGAAAAACAACACCAAAGCATAATGTTTCCACCTCAATGACGGTGGGAATGGTGTTCTTGGGGTAATAGGCAGCATTCCTCCTCCTCCAAACACAACGAGATGAGATGATGCCAAAGAGCTCAATTTTGGTCTCATCTGACCACAACATTTTCACCCAGTTCTTCTCTGAATCATTCAGAAGTTCATTGGCAAACTTCACACCTGTACTTGTGCTTTCTTAAGCAGGGGGACCTTGTGGGTGCTGCAGGATTTTAGTCCTTCATGGCGTAGAGTGTTACCAATTGTTTTCTTGGTGACTATGGTCCCAGCTACCTTGAGATCATTGACAAGATCCTCCCGCATAGTTCTGGGCTGATTCCTCACCGTTCTCATGATCATTGAAACTCCACGAGGTGAGATCTGGCATGGAGCCCGAGAACGAGGAAAATTGACAGTTATTTTGTGTTTCTTCCATTTGTAAATAATCACACCAACCGTTGTCACCTTCTCACCAAGCTGCTTGACGATGGTCTTGTAGCCCATTTCAGCCTTGTGTAGGTCTACAATGTTGTCCCTGACATTCTTGGACAGCTCTTTGGTCTTGGCCATGGTGAAGAGTTTGGAATCTGATTGATTAATTGCTTCTGTGGACAGGTGTCTTTTATACAGGCACCTTTAAGACAGTGCTCCTAATCTCAGCTTGTTATCTGTATAAAAGACACCTGAGAGCCAGAAATCTTGCTGATTTATAGGGGATCAAATACTTATTTCAGTTTTTTTTTTTTTTTTGGTCTTGGTCTTGGTCTCTCGCTATTCAAATAAACCTACTATTAAAATTATAGACTGATCATTTATTTGTCAGTGGGCAAATAAACAAAATCAGCAACGGATCAATCTTTTTTTTCTTCACTGTACATGTTGAAACAGTTGTGCTGCTTTATATTTTTGTGAAAACCTCCACACATTTTTTTTTTCAGGATTCTTTTTGATGTATAGAAAATTCTAAAGAAATGTAAAAACAATTTTTTTTAACATTATAAATGGATTTACTATCACTTTTAATCAATTTAAAACATTCTTGATATTTTTGGAATGAATTTAAAAAAGAACAAATAGTTCAAAAGATATTTGAAATATAAAAATTTAATATATAATAACTTGCTAAATAAAAATATTTCTATAAAACATGTTGGGTTTACATGTTTTATGGGGACATTCCATAGGCGTAATGGTTTTTATACTGTACAAATCGTACTTTCTATCGCCCTACACCTACCCTACACCTAAACCTAGCCCTCACAGGAGATTGTGCATACTTTTACTTCATCAAAAAAACTCATTGTGCATGATTTATAAGCCTGTTTCCTCATGGGGACCTAAGAAATGTCCCCACAAGGTCAAAATCTACTGGTATTCCTATCCTTGTGGGGACATTTGGTCCCCACAACGTGATGAATACCAGGTACACACACACACACACACACACACACACACACACACACACACACACACACACACATGTTGGGTTTACATGTTTTATGGGGACATTCCATAGGCGTAATGGTTTTTATACTGTACAAACCGTACTTTCTATCGCCCTACACCTACCCTACACCTAAACCTAGCCCTCACAGCAGACTGTGCACACTTTTACTTCCTCAAAAAAACTCATTGTTCCAGATTTATAAGCCTGTTTCCTCATGGGGACCTGAGAAATGTCCCCACAAGGTCAAAATCTACTGGTATTCCTATCCTTGTGGGGACATTTGGTCCCCACAATGTGATGAATACCAGGTACACACACACACACACACACACACACACACACACACACACACGCACAGAGAGAAAGAGAGATACACCATCTGACACTCAATCCATCTCCCCCATGATGCTCTGGATTTTATCAGGAACACTGCAGCAGATGGGCTGTGAACAAGAACAGAGTGATATGTGTTAAAGCGCAGACTGACGCGCATACACACACATTTCATGAATATTGCGTGCTTTGACTCATCGGAGACCACTGGCTTCTTTGAAATAAGTCTCTGACTTTGGCAATCGTCAAGATAGTCATCCAGACTTCATGGCAAACCAACTGAAAGCACTCCTCTGGGGAGCTTCAGCTCCAGACTCAGAGAAACTTTGCACTGAGATACTCCCACTGCACATCTGCCCCCAAAGCCCGGGAAAATGAACAGCGCTAACACTAGCTTATGAGGCAGCATGTGAGCGTCTCGATTTCACAACCGCAATTGACATCTGACACAGTGTTGGAAGGCTGACATCACTATGTTTTACATTTATTTTTAGAAAGTATGGAAAATATTGCATTTTGCCATTAGATATTTCAAAAACTGCTTCTCGGGTTGACAACAAAATGAGAGATAAGAAGTATGGGTGAACACATTCTAGAAGGGCTTTTCACACTTAGCCTACATTTACATTAATGCGTTGATGATAACGTTTGCTACAGTAACGCCTGTCATTTACACTACTCCGATTTTCGACCCTCGTAAACAGAGACTTTTGAAAACATTGCAGACTCTGTTTTAGTTTGAAAACTCTGGGGTTGTGTTTCAGACTAAATGGACCAAAACGGACACTTTTGAAAATGATGGCATGGCTGCCCACATTCGCTCTGCGTGACCGTGTAAACAATAACACCATTTTTATTATGAATGGTCATGTGACATGCATTTTCAGTTGTGTAGTGTCAGTGGAGATCATTTCTGAAATGCCAGTGTAGACGAGGATCGTTTTTATTTTAAAATGCCATTTTAAAACGAAAATACACTAGTGTAAACAGAATCCTGGGTTTTTTCCTAATAGGGTTAACAATTAATCCTGGATATTCATATCAGAGATGGTCTTATTATTGGGAGATATCAAGGTCTGTGGCTGTACAATTCGAGAAAGCATAACGGCAATTTAGATCACGTATGTTAACAGTTGTTGTTGTCCACATCAAAAAACTAACTATGGAAGTCGGTGGTTACCGGTGGTTAACACTTTGGTTACCAACATTTCTTAGAATATCCTCTTTTGTATTCTACAAAAACAAACAAACAGAAATGCATACAGTTTTGAAACAAGTGAAGGATGAGCAGAAATCGTGACTGAATTTTTATTTTTGGGTGAACTATCCCTTTGAAGCTTTGTTCATTTTCTGACATTCCTAAATCCTGGGTTAACATTCTTATTTTCATATTTGCAGAGCTGTTTACATAACTAGGCATTGCATATTCTCTAATTACGCCTATATTTCCAACTGTACTATCATGTTTTACTGAAAAGACGTTCTGGTACACTATAAATTTAGATGTTTTCCGTCACTATTTAACACTTTTCCCCTCAAACGACAGATTATACAAAACGTGTATGTGAGGCACTCGAGTGGGTTTTGCAAAACATAGTTGTAACATTTAAAGGGGTCATATGATGTGATTTTATGTTTTCTTTTGTCTTTGGAGTGTCACAAGCTGTTCGTGCAGATAAAAAAATCAGTAAAGTCGCAAAGATTAAAGTCTCAAACCCAAAGAGATATTCTTAATAAAAGTTAAAACTCATCCACACCTTCCTAAAACGCCTCATTTAAACACGCCCCCACAAATCTACATCACTGTAAAATCCAACAGTTTACCTTACTTAGATATAATTAGTTATCTTTACTTAGTTGCTATAGTTACTAGGTTGTATTAAGTTACAGCTACTTTCAATGCAAGTAAAACAATTTACTTACTGCTTTGAGTGACGCTTACTTAAAATATTCAAGTAGCCACAAAGGAACCAATGACATTAATAAACCAGTGAGAGGCAGCCATGCACTAATATGTTGCTAATTTGCAAAATAAAAAAAGAAGAAGAAAATAAAAGTTTTTGAGGTGGGTCAATAGTTAATCTGCAGTTATTTTTCACAAGTTACATTCACTAATTTCCCAAAGTTATCTTGAATGTTGTTTCAATAAAACTGAAATATTTGAAAGAACATCACATAACCTGACTTCATAAATTGATGTTGATTTTCATAAAATGTTGTTTGTTTGTTTTTTTACCTACCATTATAGTGATTAATGTTCCCTTTGGTTGGGTACTTGGAACTTTCTTTATTTTATTGTAATTTTGTTCCAATTGATGCAGCAATGCAACATGGAATCATAATTTTTGATTTCAAGGGACAAAAAGTAATACGCAGGTTGCTTTTAGAAGGTAACCTATTTAACTAAAGTATTAGCTAATATATTTTAATATTTATAAATGATCTTTTACAACTTCATTGTTCTTCATAAACACCTTAAGAAACCTAATTGGGTTGAGACAATCATTTAATATTTGTGGTAATGTGCTCAAGTCACAGACAGACTTCAACATTCAGCACACGAATCACAACAATGGTAACAATTCAATTTTATTTATTTGTATTAATTGTGACAATAACCATTTTATTATTTTATTTGGTCTTTTTGTTGTGCTACTACTGACACAAGACAGTAAATAAAATTATCAAATAAAAATAACAACAGTAAAACAAACCAATTGCATAATTTATGCATGCTGCAATCAGGGTTCGAATTACGGGGGAGCTAAGGGGAGCTCGCCTCCCCTGAAAAGGACCTGGGCTCCCCTGAAAGCCTACTTTGAGACATTTAGGGGGAGCTCTAAAACACTTTCCATTTTTTGTGTCGCATATAGATTTTGATTTTCTGTACATTAAGGTTCCTGAAATAAATGATATTAAATTAAAATGATATTAAAAATGTGTCAATGTTGTGTGTTTATTCGCTCATTACATCACTATTTCCGAACACTCTTTTCTGCTGTCTCCTGCTGTGACCATCCATGCGTGGCGGCGCTGCTCTGAAATTACTACGTTTACGTCAACACTTGAACTTCTCTTGAGTTGGTATTTGAATGTTAGCTTAACTTCAACACTTGGAACACTCTGTGGATACTAATAAGAATTTCAAAAAGAAAGCAGCCAAACCGCAGTCAATTTGGATTTACAAAACAAACGAAGAGGAGTGATGACAGCGCACCAGCTACAACAACTAGCTTGCCGGTGTTACCGCTGCCGCCGCATCTCTCAAACAAGGTGCTTGCGTTTTGAAGTAAACGGTTTACTAAGTAAACAATAGGTTTACTGTAAACCTATTGTTTTAAATGCCCGAACATGCACCAAAAGCGTTAAAGTCAGTCAGGGAGGATCGGAAAATAGGGCTCCCCCGAAAGCCACTTTGTAATTCGAACCCTGGCTGCAATGCACTCTGGGAGTCAGTGAGTAGCTATACTAAGTCAAGAGTAAACCTTAAGTAAAGGATCAAGTAGCCCCTACAGTTCTTTTTTAGTTGCTAGAACTCTCATGTAAGTAAACTATACTAACTAAGCATTTGTCAGTACAACATACTATTTCTATTTCACCACTTTTTTTTTAAGGAAATCGGTTTGCATGCTTTTTTTTAAGTAAGCCCAACTAATTAGATTTTACAGTGATAACTGTGTGGGAAGATTTGCATAATGTCACCCAAATGTATACTCAAATAATATATTCTTGCTGTAGTATTGTTGCTGCCGCCGCCATGTTGAGGAGATGCTGTGTATTCATTGCGAAAGCAAAACTACTTTGTTTGGTCTTCCAAAAGAGGACGAAGTTGTATTTACAACACTGTTCCAGAACAGTACAATCCAAATATTTGAGTGTGTGCAGCGCATTTTACGCAGGACTGTTTCCTGAACCTGGGAGAGTAGTCTACAATGCCGACTGTGCATAAGGCTGTTACTAAAAGTAGGGCAATTCCATCATTGCAAGGACAGTCTGTCGCTTCTGACTCACAGTCTGTAAGTATGTTTTCATATTTAAATAATTAGCTACTGACTATTTAAACATGAGTTTTGAGCAGTGTAGAGCAGAGCTTGTTGCTTGTCATTTCTATGATCAGAAATGCAGACATGGTTTTATGTTTACATAGAATTGTCACACAACGCAACACGTAGAAAAACAGTATAAGCCATTATAATCAGTAATTATTTCCCCACTGGATGCAACAAATGCCTAGTTTATAATGTCAGTATTGCTTTAGAAGCTGATATTCTAAATATGGGAAGGGGGCGTAACATTTCTGTCACATGCTTGGGGTATTCGGCCAATCACAACGCACTGAATAGGTGGCCAATCAGAGCACACCGTGCTTTTCAGAACAATGAGCTCTGCAAAAATTTACGGCTTCCAGAAAAACAGGGCAGGGAGGAGCAACAATAATGCATTGTATGTGGAAAATAATGTGTTTTTTAAAGGGATAGTTCACCCAACAATGAAAATTGGATGTTTATCTGCTTACCCCCAGGGCATATAAGATGTAGGTGACTTTGTTTCTTCAGTAGAACACAAACAAAGATTTTTAACTCAAACCTTTGCAGTCTGTCAGTCATATAATGGCAGTCAATGGTTACCAAATCTTTAAGAGTAAAAAAAAACATACACAGACAAAACCAAATTAAACCCTGTGGCTCATGACAATACACTGAGGTCTTAAGACACAAAATGATCGGTCTGTCCAAAAAACTGAACAGTATTTATATCATTATTTACCTCTGATCCACCGCAATGTTCTACTCTCCTGAGCGTGTTCACAACAGCCGGCATGTGATGCGTCAACGTGATCTGCTATAGCAGATGCACATATACGTCACTCATTGTTTACATAGTGCATATTGGCCTCTTAAAATGGTAATTACTTGTGCTTATCCTATTTCTGGCAACTGATTTAAAACTAAAAGATTTCCTTGAGCGAACTCATCTGGGAGTGTTGACTTTTCACGCATCGCGGTCAATCAGAGGTGAATAATAATATAAATACTGTTCAGTTTCTTGCGCAGACTGATCGTTATGTGTTTCAAGACATCAGTGTATCGTCACAAGCCACAGGTTTTAATTTGATTTTGTCTGTGTGTGTTTTTTTTTTACTCTTAAAGATTTGGTAACCATTGACTGCCATTTTATGACTGACAGACTGCAACGGTTTGAGTTAAAAAAATCTTTGTTTGTGTCCTACTGAAGAAACAATGTCACCTACATTTTGGATGCCCTGGGGGTAAGCAGATAAACATCAAATTTTCATTTTTGGCTGAACTATCACATTAACCTCAAACCATGTAAACACATTTCATTACACCAAATACACCAAATAAACGCATTGAAAGCGTGGTTTATAAGTGTGAAAAGTCTTCTTCTGTGTACCAAAACATCTTTAAAGGGTTTTAGCGCTAAAACTACAGGATAATGAAGACAAAACATATATGACAACAACATAAATTACATTCAAACAGTTGTCAGTAAAGCCTAATTTTCATTTAAGCTTATTTTGCACTGATGACTGTAGCATCATTTTTCTCCTCTGAGTCTGCATGGCTGTCAAAATATTGATGTTGTGTACTAAACAAATCATAGTTCACAAGTGTGACATATCCAGACGGTGATGTGAAAAGGGATCACGTTTATCTTGGCTCATCATCAATCATTCTGAACTGCTGCCGCTGTCAGACTCTTTATGATTAATGATTCTAAGATTCTGCTCTTTATTTCTCTTTCCTGTATGTTAATGATGTGGTTTAATGTTCCAGTTCTATTCAAAGACTTTCTTCTTGACATCCATCCAAGTTGACCTGATTCATCTTGAACTGAAAATGCTGGTTAAACGGGTTAATATTGCCAATCCAGACGAGTTGAACACTTTTTATTTTTTTCAAGGTTGACTGATGTCAATCATGGCCAAATTATTTATTTTGCAGTCAACGTCGGTTACAGAGGTGGGTATAGATGTTATTTATGTTTTTTCTTTCTTTCTATTAACTTACATTAATTGCATTATAAAATGCATGTAAATGATTATCATATATACAGTGATGTGAATACACCACTTACACTACAGTATACAAAAAGCATGTTTTGTTCATATTTTTGGAAATTAAAAATACATACATGATAAAACTGTCCTGACATCATAATGCAGAAATACCTCATTAAAATATTTTTTAGAACATCTTTTTTAACAAAACTTCCTTATTTCTTATTAATATTTTGAGAAACCTTTGTCCGCCAGATAAAAGTCATGTGGTGCTGCCAACATGAAAAGAAAAATAAATATAAAACACTATTAAATATCATAAAGAGGACCCTGTAGACCATCATAACTTCATGTCAAGGTCATTAAGTCTCTTAAAATATCAGATAGTTGTAGCTTTTTATTACTAAGCAAGGTCAGATTTTCAAAGCCATATGAAACCAACATGAAGAGTCGTTTAACCTGGCGTTTAAAACATTATTTTGAAAAGATTTTTCCATTTATTGAGGACACTATTGACCCTCAAATTATTCCCCACAGATCAAGCATTATCATATCGTGAGAGCAGACCTGATAAATCTCAATGTAGTCATGACGTCAGTGAAGAACCTGGCCATCCTTGACTTGTCAGCAGCATAACAAGAGATCTAGCACTTAGTCAAAAAGTGATTATTATTCTGATTTATATAAAGAGGAGACATGAAAACAACGCTTGCCCTAAAACAGTCAAACTTGGAAGACTCTAAGATGTTAAGATGCTTCTCTGGGGTGTGGTTTCTGTTCAAAATCTTCAGAAAACAACAGCCTGACGGTGATGATAGTACTGGGATTACTCTGAATCAACATTAAAATGAAAACAAGTCAAAGCTGCTGCCAAAGATAGCCTCACAACAAATAACACATCAGCTTCAACAGAGGAAGAGCTCTCCAAAGACATCAAAGCGTATACAGTATACCTGATAGAATTGATGACATGTGCAAGATGTTTAGATGGTGAAGGGCACCTGGTCCTTACCACACCTGTATGATTGTTTATAGAATTGCTAAACCTACGAGACAGCGTGTTGAGGTGATGAAAACTTAATGCTAGCACATCAACGAGTGCCAGTCATGCCTCAAAACTGGCATTTTCTGTATACTGTCCCAGTTAGCATTGCTGAAGGCAAAAATGCGGTCAAAGTGAAAACTGAGAATTCAGCAACTACTTCTCTGGAGATTAGACAAGCCACCTTGAGGGAATGAATCGCAGCGAGACTTAAACACCTTAAAGTAGAGCAGCGGGGAGGGAGACATGAAATAAGACAATGTAGTGTAAACATTACAGCATTGTAGAGAAAAGTTAAGTTTGCACAAACCATAAATTGCAAAGACTTCAAAGTAATGATGTAGGGATGTAATTTTGAGTGAAATAATTTTTTGGGCACATAATCCCCTCAGACAGCATGTCACTACTTTTGTCAAATGAAGTTTTTCTTTCTGCAACTAAAATGAATGAATAAATAAATAAATAACGTACTTGACAAGTTTCACACCTCAAGCAGAGCACGCTGACAATTATAGAGTATTTATGTAAAACTGACAAAGAGTCCATTGAGTTTAGCAGACCTTGATGGCAGTTTTCTTTGGATCAATTCACATGTGTTTTTAAGAAACAATTAAGTTGTCAGTACCAGCTGTACAGTGCAGAGATCCTCTGATCACCTTTGGCTCTGTCACTGCTACAGCAACTTCTCTGTCCTTCCTCAGAAAGATGGATGATGACCAGATATTCACACATATATGTTATGTAAAAATATACAAAAAATGTATATATTGAAAGAATATCAGTGGCGTTCTGTCCATATAAGCTGTGAATGCTTCACATACCCAGGCCCAGACTGAATGAGTTTGCCGGTTAATTAATATAAACATGATTATAAGTTGATCCCTTGTCATTTGAGATGTAACTTTAAAGAGTTGGGAATAAATAAGTCAAATTATTTCTTTTACAAACAACGATAATTTTCTGAAAATCTACGTCAGTGACAGAAGCCTCCGCGAAAGCGGATTCTCTGCAGTTTTGGCACGTCCACTCTTTTGCTATGATTTGTCGGGATTATTCCATGTTCTCAGTGTTTTGCTGGGATGCGGCTGATTTCATGTGAGAGGTAAGCTGTCCGCGAATCACTCGCCCAAGCGGAAAAACGCACTTTTACTGCCAGATCTCAATTGCCGAAAATCACATTGTTGCAAAACTAACTCGACTAAAAAAACAAAAAAAAAAAAACAAAAAAAAAAACATGGTAACTGTATATTTTCATGCTTTTCAAAAATCTGCTGAAAACATATCTTACATTTATC
Source organism: Garra rufa (assembly GCF_049309525.1). Taxonomy (NCBI): domain Eukaryota; kingdom Metazoa; phylum Chordata; class Actinopteri; order Cypriniformes; family Cyprinidae; genus Garra; species Garra rufa. The sequence continues at coordinate 26,137,499 of NC_133366.1, read as the reverse complement.
GGTGTTGAAAGATATAGCCTACATTATTGTCAACATGCCTAAGTGGTGAATTTAAACAATAAAAAGCACTTTGCAAAAATGTAGCACTCACTTTTTACATTTGTACGTTTGTAAATGAGGAAATTATATTTACTTTCAGCAACACTGTGTAAGACACAGCCAACAAATACACTGAGCAGCAATGCCATCGGAAATCACCCTTAACAAATGAAAGGATAGTATGACTAAGATATCGCTTTCTTTAGCGGACATTCAAACTAATGTTTTATTGTGAATATGAGACTGAGCTGAAGAATGAATGTTGTATCAAATGCAGGTAATCACACTTGCTTAGTCCATCTCTCTCTAAAATTATATAATACAGTGAGCTTTTAATGCAGTGATACAATATCATCAATCGGCCATATTGGTGGCACTGGACGTAACCTAACCATAACGACTAAACCTCACATATTTAGCTGATTATTGCTGCTGAAAATTGTCATGTTTTGGGCTGTACTAATCGGTCAGACCAGGAAAAACATTTGGAGGACTATTACTACCAAAAGAAACAACAAATCAAGGAGAAGAGTGCAAAAAAACTGTCTGAGGAACAAAAGACGTTTGTGGTTGGCCAAACTGAACCAGGATTTCCAGAGCACGAAAACATTCGTGTTTGTTCTTGCCATTTCCAGTCAGGTATGTGAAATATTAGTCTAATATTTTACTTAATACTGCACACATCTTTACCTCCTATTAATTTTAGTTTGTTAAAATAGTGTGCCCTTTCCTGCTTACCAAGTCCTTCTTTATATGATTTAGCAACTCCTGCGCATTTTTTTCCGTGGTTTAGACAACATAAACTAGCAGAACATCATATTCAGTAGCACATTAACCGTGCAATCCATGCTATTGTTTACATCCGAGTATCTCCAATATGGCCGTGAATCCGGGTAGCTGACCAAATCATGACAAAAGTGCAAACTCATAAGCTTTCAATGAAGCAATTCAATGTTTCTTCATTATTAGTTCAAAAGTTATGTTTTCAAATTAGTAATGGAGGCTTGGGCTCAGCTGTTAATCTATCAATTTGAGATTTGAATCTGTTGTGGAAGGACGTAATTTGCACTATGTTGTTGTTTCTTATGTATTTAAACACTTGTGTCGTCGAACTGTCATATAAACGCAATATTACAGGAGTAGCCGTCCGATATAGCGATATAGTGTGGCTGAATCACACCTGTGCAGATATATATGTGTGTATTTTAACCTTTAGTCATTTACAACATATTTAGTCTATATTTTACTTTTTTGGTCAGAAAAAAAAAAGTCTCACAGGGTGATCTATACTGCATGAAAACAGTACAGGTCAGCTTGATGACAAAAAACATACGCTACCATTTGAAGGGGGTGTGATTGCTTCCCCAGGCCACATTTTTCTCATAGTAAAAGAAATAATAGAGACTGTCACTGCCCGCTGTGTTAATGGTCTCCGTTTTCTCCAGACTACAGCGTTGAGATTGTGGCACGGCTCTGTGGAGAGGGATCAAACCACTTGTTTTCAAAGGGATGTGCAGGAAATGACTCTTGAAGTTAAGTGGTTCGTTTTGGTTGATGCTGGATGCGTGCAGAACACGGGGCCACATCGACCTTCAGACACGTGCTACGTTTCTAGAGCATTACTGGACTGTGGGGGACTGACACTCACAGAACACACACATGCAGACATAGCTCAAGGCCACCTCTTTTGTGTTGTGTCTAAACAATATTGTGGATTCTAGTGGGGGATGTGGATTCTGCTGTATACCGCAATGATCTATTTCCTTAAGACCACACAAGAAGGTACAGTGATGTTTAGTTTATTATACCTGAACTAAACCTGATCCCTGACTAATTTGACTTGTTAATATAAAGTATCCGTTTGTTTCCAATTTCATGTTTAAACTTTACGCGTAACCCTCAAAGACAAAAATTTTTTTTTTTTTAGGTCTTTAAATTTAATTGCCCGATTTGTGTTCCAAGAGGGACTGGGACGGCTTGAATCATTCCTTTTGTCTATGTTTGTGTTCCAGACAGGCTGTTCTGAGTATTCATAAAATTTATGAGTTAGATTGTACAGTCCGACTGTCTACTAAAACAGAGGTGTGAGCAACTAATTTGCAACTAATTCATAAAACTATAAAACTCGTCAACCAATTTGTTAAAACACAGTGATTCATTCAAACTAAACATGTAATGCTCAGAATGGAGCCTTTTGCACATGACTTGCCAACCTGGTGTAAGCAGATTATATGAAAATTTATGATGTGATTTATGCGAATTACACATTAGTTGCATCCAAGATGTAGATGGGTTTGTTTCTTCATCAAAACAGATTTAGAGAAATTTAGCATAAGTATTTAGAATTTAGCATCTTTTGCTTGCCAATAGGTCCTCTGCAGAGAATGGGTGCCATCAGAATGAGAGACCAAACAGCTGATAAAAACATCACAATAATCCATGCGACTCTAAATTAAAGGATTAGTTCACTTTCAGAACAAAAATTTACAGATAAAGAACTCACCCCCATGTCATCCAAGATGTTCATGTCTTTCTTTCTTCAGTCGTATGAAGAAATGATGTTTTTTGAGGAAAACATTTCAGGATTTCTCTCCCTATAATAAATATGTATGGTGCCCCCCAAGTTTGAACTTTCAAAATGCAGTTTAAATGCAGCTTCAAAGGGATCTAAATGATCCCAGCCAAGGAAGAAGGGTCTCATCTAGTGAAACGATCAGTTATTTGCGAAACAAACTGACAATTTATATACTTTTTAACCTCAAATGCTCGTCTTGTCTCGTCTCTGCGATGCACATGCGTAGTCTACGTGGTCCGGGTCAATACAGTTAGGGTACGTTGAAAAACCCCCATCTCGTCTTCAACTACAAGTACATTATCTGTAAATTTTTGTTCTGGAAGTGAACTAATCCTTTAAGCATCTTCCTGTGAAGTGAAGAGCTACATGTTTGTAAGAAAAAAATCCATATTTAAGATGTTTTTTTACTTTAAACCATTGCTTCCGTTTACAATACGAGTCCCCTATATCCATAATATTGCTTTCTTCAGTGAAAAAGTCATCTTGTCTGAATCAGGAGAGGAATATGCACAGATCAAGCACTGTTTACAAGCAAAACCAGCCCTAAACAGTTCTAAACAAATATGTTTGATTGGAGGACAATAGAGGATGGACTTTTATTATGTTTATGTTATGTTATGTTTATGTTATGGATTATGGACTCGTTGGCCAGACGCAATGATTAAAAGTTAAAAACACCTTCATTATGGAATTGTTTCTTACAAACACACAGCTTTTTGTTTCACAAGACATTCATTTACGGACTGGAGTTGTATTATTGTGATGTCTTTGTCAGCTGTTTGGACTCTCATTCTAACGGCACCCATTCACTGCAGAGGATGCATCGGTGAGCATGTGATGTTAAATTTTCATTTTTGGGTGAACTATTTCTTTAAACAAAATAACACAATATATATTTATTTAGTTTTTAATTGTATTTTTTTGGCTTCCACTTACTATGTACAGAACTCTGTAGCTCAGAGATGCACAACTGATAATTATGCCTTGATCATTTTTGGAACTATTTAACAGCACAAAAATAGACTAAACCTGGTAATGTTATGTCTAAAATATAATTATTATCATTATGTATTATTTATTTATTGAACTATTATGACCCTCAAAATCACACTGTTGGATGGAATATTAACGTTTGCATCAATAATCAAGTTGTTTGAAACACAACAATGGGTTAAAAAGAAAATGACAGCTAAAAACCATTTTACAGAGTAGAGCCATAGAATATAATCTCAAGGTGACACATCACTACATTTAAACCATTTTACAACTGTAGGCCTATAGTTTGCAATATATTTATACATATTCAGGTCTCAAAGGAATACAGTGGGGTAATAATATCTACAGAACAAGAAATGAAAAACAACAAGAGATGAAAAGAAAGCAGGAGGGAGAGTTCAGCCCAAGCAGAATAAACAAGAAGCGACAAGTGATGACATGACGTCTAATAGAGAGAGAAAGGCTGTTCTTGTCACAACCTTATTTTTTGTGGAACTGCAGATAGAAGAAAAATTGACTATGCTTGTTGAAAACTTTCTCTGTTATGTTTATAATTTACCTCTGAGATCCAGTGACAGTTCTTCACAGAATTCAAAGTCTGATACTAGTGTAGTTTGTTATACATAATCAAAAAAATGACTGCTTGGGCAAAGTTTTCTGTGGGCCTACTTGAAGACTTTCTGAAGTCTTAACATGATTCCTTGACTGTCTGGTAATCATTTACAATTTCTGTCTACATAATTTTAAGTGTCTGTGACTGGTTCAATAGACCCTCCTCGTAATAAACCATTGGTCATTTGCCTTTAATGGTCCATGCTTGCTCTCCCTTTGAATCTGAGCTGAAAAGACGACTACATTTCGCCCTTTGTGAGATTTTTTTTTTTACAAAAACTATAAAAGCATTTATTGTGGTTTTTGCACCACCAGAGAGGGTCAGACAGTTCTTGGGTTTAGTTTAAATAAATAAGCAAGATCATCACGTAAATTGGCCATTTTTACATAATATTTGTCATTTAAATTAAAAAAAAAGTGTGAAACCACTTATTACTATGTTCCTGGTCACAGCAATGGGACACATGTGGACGCAAGCCAGCATTGTGTCCACCAATGACAAAGCCTCATGCACAACAAACGGCCCTGTTTCCCACGAGAGCCCTTTCGAGCCAGAAAGCCATTGCTTGTGCAATTCATTTTAATAGAACAAAATGATCATGCCACAGAAATATGTCTTATGATTATATAGAAAACATGGGCCAGTGTGAGCTTGCCAAAAAAAATTACATCCCAAACTTTCTTATTTATTTCGAAGTTGTCAGGCAGCATTTTGTTGGTACAAATTGTTTTACTGCTGTTTTTCCAGTTAACAGTTTGCTGTCTCAAATTAGATTTCCCAAAAGTGACATCAGATGAAACAGAAAGAGAAAAAAAGAGGAAATCTGGAAGTTATCTACTCTTAAAAGCATTCTTCTCATAAAGCATTTCAGATTTCTATAAAGAGAACCACCCCACCTAATAAAAAAGTGTGTTTACATTCAAAATGGGATTTCCTGAGACCATCTTCATCTTTGAGAAGACACCAAAGTCATTAAGTTAAGAGAACAGAACGGAATCAAAGGAAAAATAAAGGCTGTTCACATAGAATGTGTTTTTGTGTTTAAAAAACTGAGAAAAGTGCAGCAGAATGCAAAAATAACACAGGGTCACAAGGCCTTTTTTATATAAAGTTGTTTGAACTTTACATTGGGTCTAATGCTGCCTTCAAGTGCACATGGGAAACTCAAACATGGAAGTAGATTAAACAATGCAACGACAACAACTAAAAAAAATAAATAAATAAAAAAAAAATAAAACTTAGTTATACTAACAGGGGTAGAAAGGCAGTTTTCAAAGCATATTTCATATATGAATTGTTTTTTGAAGCACAGTATAAAAAACTTAAATGAGATATTTGAAAAGAAAATTAAACAACACTTACAGATACCTCCAAGTTATTGGTGTTAATCTGGCACCTGGTGATAATTTCCTTAATTATGTGAAAAACCCTATTTAACTTTCTCCAATTCTCACTCAGATTGTAAGATGGCAGGCCATTTTAAGATGACTGAACCCCTGTGACGGGAGGTTGTCCAGAAGAAGGCCAAAAGGATGATCCTTTCAGCTGTTGCAAGAGAAGCTGATCATTCCAAATCTGTGATTTCTTGAATATTGCAACTTTACAATGACACTAATTCATTCAAGTCCCCCCAAAAAGCTGGTCGTCCACATAAAATGCACAAGAAGAAAAGGATAATGTGGAGACTCTCAATGGGGAATTGGTTCAACACTGCAGTTGGAATTGCTTGCAAGTTGAGTGCTGAACAGGGTAATCTGTCTCGGCACATTTAAAGGCCGGGACACACCAAGCTGGCCTTAAAAAAACTAGAGGCGACGAGCCAACGGAGTTCTGGACAAAAAGCTGTGCTTGAACACACCTCACAGACTACAGGCAACTGTAAATAACATTTAGCTGTCTATATCAGCAACTTTTAATAGTATATATTCATCATTCAAAAGGAGAAACCAAAAACAAAGATATACGAGATAAATGCAGATACATTGCTTACCATTTTGAATATCAGTTGTTGATAACGTTATTCATTTTAAGCGGCTTATGTTGATATGATAATATTCACATATTGGAATGCTTGGGTAGGATCACGTAACATTAGAGCAGTCTTTTGTTTGTGCCGCTTTCATTTACTTAGTCGTTTCCATCACTTACGCTATAATTCTCTGGCACGGACTCGTTCACGAAACGAGAATCAGAATCAGAGTATTCACTTTCCCCGACGCCGATTCGACATGTCAAATCGGACAAACTCCTGCCGACGTAAGCCCGATGTGTGGAACACATTAAACAAACTAGCCCAACAGATGTGCGCCGACGGCCCGACGAGAGTGTGTATTGGTGTGTCCCGGCCTTAAAGGGGTCATCGGAAGCAAAACTCACTTTTAAATGTGGCTAAAGTAAACATTATGGCTCCTCATCCTATGGCAGAGAGGGGCGAGGCGAGCAGAGCTCATTAGCATTTAAAGGAGCATGCAACAGAATATCTCGCTCTAAAAAGGGCTGATTTTGACAAAGTAAAAAGAGTGTTTTTTACACTACCATTGAGAAATTTTAACCAAAGTATGTTATAGACTTCTCATTAAGTCCCTAAAGAATCATATCAACTTGTGGAAAATGGGCATGCGATGGCCCCTTTAAGAGAAGTCAGACTAAAAACGTACTATGCAGGGAAGAAGCCTCTCATCAGCAGAATGAATCAAAAGCATAGGCTTACTTTTGCTGAGGAGCATGTTGTGTAGAGAGGAGAGGGGATAACTGGTCCAAAGTTCACTCTAGTGATGAGAGAAAGTTTGTTAGGCTTCAAACTGAGGAAAGACTGAAACCCAAGTGCAGAAAAAGAAGCCAGTAAAAAGGTGGAGGAGCAAGTGTCATGGTTTGGGTGTGGGACGTGTCATTTCCTGAATCAGCCTGCAATTTTCAAGCAAGACAGTGCTCCCTGTCATACTGCAAATTGGTAAAGCAGGTCCTTGAATCTAATAACACTGAAATAATGAAATGGCCAGGCCAGAGTCCTGATCAAAACCCAATTGAAAATCCTTGGCAACAAAGCTATGGCTAAGAAACCAACTACAGTTTCCGAAATATGGAAGAAGAGTGGAAGAAGAGTGAACCAAGATCACACCAGTGCAGTGTGAGAAACTAGTCCTGTGGCCGCAGATGTGCTGAAGTCATTCAAAGCCAGGGTCTCTACACGTCCTACTAATTTCTGACAGCTGTTACCCTCCAGAATTTTAGTGGTTACTGTTCTTTAATTTTTATCACTGTGTTTTATACAAAATAAATGTTTTTTTTTTAACACAATTACAAATATGTGTAGATTGTTCTCTACATTTTAATCTCTGTGTATATACATAAAAGTTCAAATAAATTATTTTGCCTCACATTGTAAAAACGCAAGATCTAAAAGCCCCTAATAAAAATGATTGTGACTTGGAAAAAAAAAAAAAAAAAAAAGCTTAAGTTAAAAGAGAACTGGGTGAAATTTGGTTGAATTAAAGATAGCGATTTAAACACATTCAGTCAGACACGGCATGCTCAGCAGCTGTAAATGTTGAGAAATCTAATAGGAATATTACTACTAATCCAATAAAATCTAATAACACATCTAATTACATGTGGATCAATTTTATAATTATATTATTGATATTGATATCCTTGTACCCTGAGGTTCTATGGAACACATTACTTTCAAAATAAGGACACGTTACTACAAGATCAGAGTAAACTATTCAGACACTTCTGAGGGGCCTTTTCTATGTGGGCTTTTGTGAAGGAACTTTGTTAGATGCTCCTTTCTCTTTTATCTCCCTTAAGGCATTCACTCATGTTTGACAAATTGTCTTTATTCAGTCATTACAGGAGTTCGGGGACATGGGCCTCTAGCAATGCAGCAGGCTCTGTTCAAACAGAGTCAAAAGAGAAAAGAGAGAGAGACCAAATAGAGAGAGAGAGAGAGAAAAAAAGAAAACCCTGAATACTTCAACACAATTGAATTTCCTAAAATATAAGTGTCGATAAACCCTGTTTTAAATGTTTTCAAACACCCTGCTATCATTTGGAGACCAGTGCAGGTGTGTAGTCTTTCAGAGTCTCTTTATGATAAGATCGACCACCAAGCATGAAAGGTGAGTTCAGGACCCTAACATGATATACAATGGTCTGTTCCACCTGGGTGGGCCATCTGTGCTGGAACGCGCCAACACGAGCCAGAGGGGTCTACCTGCTGAGACAGGAGCCTTGGGCTCTTGCTGATAGGAGACCCCCATGTGCTGAGTGACAGTGGCATGACCCTGGTTGGAGAAGGTGGAGGAACTGCAAACAATTATCTGCAGATCTGGTCTTTTGAAAGAGAGAATGGGTGGATCGTATTACTATAGAGTGCTATTTAATACGTATGCAGCGCTGAGGACAAATTCATCAGAATTCTAAGAATCACTGTGCCACTGCTGACTTACTCAATCGATTTATGTGAAATCCAGAAGCCTAATACATTGTGACGCCCAGCAGCTTCTTTAAATAATCTCTTGTGCATC
>NC_133366.1:26055555-26128247 GCF_049309525.1 Garra rufa | reverse complement strand
CCTTGTATATTAAAATGACCGAGAGGTGGCGCTGTTTGACTGAAAACCTATAATTATAATCTCTAAGCATGTTGCGGCAGACAAACTGGTACAACGAAAGCCAAAGTCTCCCAACAATTTTGCAGAAACAAAAACCTTTTCGTTTCAGGTTCCTGAAAATGACTGCTGCTACAATGCGCTACACGACATTTCCAGGTTCTTCCATAGACATAATAGAGATTATTATATCTCTATATATGTCTATGGGTTCTTCACTGACATTTTATTTCAGCCCTTTATTCAAATGAAACGTAATACAGACGATTGAAAGTGAAAAGTGTTGATTAATACACGTGGAGGGGTTCCCCAAGTAACACAGTTCGCATTCCAGGGAATAAAAATAACGTTATTTGGGTCGTTTCAACCCGCGGACAAACCACTCGCGAAAACATCTCACTTCCGCGGGAAAACCGCGGACTTGGCAACACTGTTTCCATCCTATCAGTTGACTAATCATTAACATACGCGAGTCACGTGATCTAATGTACCAAACTTCCTTTACAGGTTGAGCGTGATGTTTGTTTACACCAAACTAGCATATTATGCATTAACTAGCATCTGCAGCGACATTATTGTTTCTGGCAGCAGTCAGATGATTTCTCTCTCGTCTTGGATGCAGCAGGTAAAGTTAAGCCACGGCAGAATGACCGTTTTAGGAGAAAATGTATTTAGTCTGAACTCCAAACGTGTTGGATAGGTTAGTTTAGCATACGAATAGCCTATTTAGAAATGGAAAAAATGGATTATAATAAGTAGGTTTGCAGATAGGGTGCACGCTCGACCATTGCACTCAGTATCTAAATTATTTGATGGTCACTCAAAATGTTATTGACTACAATTCAGTAGCTTACATTAGGTTTATAAAAAGCTTCCAGCAGTGTTGGTTTACTTAAAATAAATGTATTTAATTTTTAAACAAAATAATAATACTTTTATTATTTTTATAAAGTCTAAATATTAGTTGAAAAAGGTGTTTTTTGGAAATGATGGCTTGTTGGCAACACCCTTGAGCTGAAGTAACGTTACTATATATATATATATATATATATAATATATATATATATATATATATAATGAATGAAGTTAAACATTTAGAGGTACACAGTGTTGTTTGTGATCTATTTTCAATTTCTGTTACCTTTCTTCTCTTTCAGGGTGTACAATGAAATCCCATTCTTGGATCCAGTGCACCCTTGTCCTGTTGCATCTCTGTACTGCTGGTGCAGACAGTGGTAGAAAACCTAATTTTGTCTTTATGATGGTGGACGATTTAGGAATCGGAGACCTTGGATGCTACGGAAACACAACCCTCAGGTTTGCTCATATAATTGAATTTATTGCTTTTATTTAGAGTTCTTCCAGGAAATCCATACTAACTGGCTGCCTATATGGACCACATTTAACGTTTTAGTCGTTACATATATGTACTCTGCATGTGAAATAATGTACAATTAGACCAGCAGTGTCAAAAGATACTGTGTAAGAATTATTCAAAATGAGAAAATTTGACTTGCATGAGATTTTCCTTTCGATGGGTTCATATACAGTATGGGTCAAAGATGAATAGTTTGTTTGGAAGCTTGTTTCTGCTACAGGATAAACAAAATAAATAAGGTAATTGCGACTTTGTATTCCACAGCTATTTCTTCACTTTTTTTCTCACAATTCTGAGAATTGTGAGGCACTCACAGAATTGTTAGATTTTTTTTTTTTTTGTAAAAAAAAAAACAACAATTCTATAAACTCAGAATTCTGCAGGAAAAAAAAAAATCTGTATTTTTATTCCATAGAGTAGCCAGGTGAATAGTCATCTCTCTCACAGGCATAATGAGATTGTGTTGTATTGTGGTGTTTCTGGCCCGCAGGACGCCTAACATTGACAGACTGGCCCTGGAAGGGGTGAAACTGACCCAACACATAGCTGCTGCGCCGCTCTGCACTCCCAGCAGGGCAGCCTTCCTCACAGGCAGATACCCTATCCGGTCAGGTCAGTGCTAGAGTTACTGCAAATGGAGTTCTACTGAAATAAGCAATATGTGCTGTTTTTAAAGTATTGTTAGGACTTGGTGTTAAAGTGTTTAAAATCACTATTTGTGTATGAGAGATCGCTGATCATTAGTCAAGATTATTAGCAGAACATTGATTTAGGTTTCTCACTAAATTTTTAATTTTTTTTAATTTTTTATTTTAAAACCATAGGTATGGCAGCAACTGGGCGTATGGGAGTTTATCTCTTTACTGCGTCGTCAGGAGGCCTCCCACAAGAAGAAATCACCTTTGCCAAGGCTGTCAAAGGGCAAGGCTATTCTACCGCTCTAATTGGTATGTAACTTGCTTAAAGTATGTCACTGTGGGAAATGCCTCAGGCATGACCAATGACAATACATGTTATGGCTGACTGACAGATCACGGGAATGGCAAGGGTCATGTGTCATTGCCCAATTCTTAACATATCTCTTCTTTGTTCTGACTGCAAGGAGGGAAGGGTGTTGAGATCACTATCTTCAGAGAATTAGAGTTATGCAGTTAACCTTAAAATCGTTTGGCATCTCATTAGGTATATAAACAGCTCCACATTTCAAACCACTCATAGTTATTACAGATATTCCAGTGTTGTTAATGACAAATTGGGTTATCTTTTTAGCTTGTATGAATCAAAATTAATAAATTCTATGTAAATTAATTTTTAAAACTTGGACTTAGAGCAGTGTTATTATACAACCTATAAAATGATTGATTGACTCAGGATTGAGTGCTATTAAGTGCCAAGCTGACTTGGCGATTGTATCTTTAGAGAGATATGCACTTAAATAGCAACTACAATGTAGATTGATTGCTTAAGCTGTCCTGGGGTTGCAAATTTGATGTCACTGATTTTTGGGACATGGGAAAAAATATGTCTATTAATTCTACTTGTCATTGGATTTAATAACAGCAACATTCTGCTATAAAAAATAAACCAAGATTATTGATAGAATGCTGTTAACACACACCATGATTGTGTTATTTAATTTTATTTATTAAATTTATTCCTAAAAAACACTGTTTTCAGGCCATAATTTATATTTCATATAGATCAAAATTGTCAAGATTCATTCTAATATGCTAATTTGCTGCTCAAGGAACATTTATTATTATCATCATCAATGTAGAAAACAGTTGTGCTACTTCATATTTTGGTGGAAACTGCTTCTGCAATAAATAGAAAGTTCAAATGAACAGTATTTATTTTTTTTATTTGTTTATTTTTAACTTCTTAACTTAAGTGCATACAAAAGTATTATTATTATTATTATTTTAGATTAATTAACTTATTTACAGTACCTTGTAAAAATATACATTCATTCCCTTTATTTTTTCCACTTTTTGTTGCTGCCTTATGTTAAACTGTTTTAAATTACTGTTTCCCCCACATCAATCTACACTGTACCATAATTACAAAGCAAAAACAGAATTGTCACAACCTTTATAAATTTATAAAAAAAATAAAATAAAAATGAAATAAGTACACTGCATAAGTCTCAGTACATAGCTGAAGCACCTTTACAGCCTCAAGTCTTTTTGAGTATAATGCAACAATATTTGCACATCAGCATTTGGCAATTATCTGCCATTCTTTGCCTCACCTCTTCACCTCTCAAGCTCTGTCAGCTTAGATGGGATCTGGCAGACATTTTCAGGTTTCTCCAGAAATATTTGATTGGGTTCAAGCCCAGGCTGTGGCTGGGCCACTCAAGGACATTCATAGAGTTGGCATTAAGCCACTCTTACTGTGTGCTTAGGGTCATTGCCCTATTGAAAGGTGAACCTTCTGTCCAGTCTAAAGTTCTGAATGCTCTAGACTGGGTTTTCATTAAGGCTATCTCAATATTTTGGTGCATTTTGCTTTTTTAATACTCTGACAAGTCCCTTAGTCCCAGCTAATGAAAACAGCCCCACAGCATGAGACTGCTACCAGCACACTTTATTTTTTGAATGTTTCTCTTCAGGTCATAAGCAGGTCCTGGTTTCTTTAAACAGGATGCTTAAAATTGAGGTTCATCAGACCAGAGAATCTTGTTTCTCATAGTGTTTTAGGTGGTTTTTTTTTGTTTTTGTTTTTTTTTCAAATTCCAAGTGTGTTTCATGTGTATTCACTGAAAAAAAATTGAGTCTTGCCACACCACCATAAATCCCTTTTTCCCTCTTTGTCGATTTCATCCTAAAAGTGTATGTATGCAGAAAAGCTATTTTTTGCATACTCAAAAAAAAAAAAAGTTTTCAGACTTATAAAACAATGCATACGCCAGAACCTGCACAAAAATCCCTTAATAAATCCCGGTCAGGGGAAGATTTTGCATACGTACTGTACATCTGCATCCAGTCTCCTTTCCTAAAATCTCCATATATGGAGCTTACAATGCCTAGTTTTACTATGCATAACCTCATCTGCATATCATTTCCATGCATAATTCCATCCACGTGACACCGTGTTTAACACCGTCAAAAGTACAACAAGTCAAGACATTAAGGAAATTATCCAGTATCCTTGTTATGATTTATAATAGATATATGAAAATATCAATAAATAATGTTGAGAATGTTTTAGAATAGAGTTGATCTAATTCTTTTACAGTGGCCAAATAGCATTTCGATTGTTTGAAACCATTAAAATCAAATTAGATTTATGCAGTTATTCTGAAAAGGTGAACATAAGGAGAACATCTATTTTTAGTGGTAACAGATAGGCCTATTTATTGCAGTGTGAATTTGTATGGCTCGGCGCATTACTGACAGTATTTAAAAAGGAAACGTGTAACTCTTATCGTTTTCTTCGAGTTGTATCCTTTAAATTCAGTGGTATTTTTCATAATGTTGTGGAGATGCCTTCACACGACTTCAACACCTGCATCACCTGTGGAGCTGCGGTTGTACCCTGTTAAATAAAGTTTGGTGGAGTGTTGCAGTGATGTTAGTCCTTCTGTAAGCTTCTTTTATCTATATGATCATGGAGCTCAACTAGAGTACCATCAGGATCATGGTCACCACTCTAGCCAAGGCCAGAGTCAGTTTGACCAGGAGGCCAACTCTAGGAAGAGTCCTGGTTGTTTCAAACTTCTTCCACAAGGGTAACGGGGACTACATGCTTCTGTGAACATTCAATGCAGCAGAAAAAAACCTGTTTTTTACTTGGAGTGTAAATTAATGTGAAAAAAAAAGTAATTTTAAAGCAGTTTAACATAAGGCGGCAACAACAGAGGAAAAGGTGAAAAAAAAGGAAGGGTTGTGAATACTTTCACAAGGCACTCTATGTGCCAGTTCCATCAATATTTATAATAAATATTAGATATTCCATTAATATCTGACTTTATATGTTGACACATATTTAAAGTCCCCCTGAAATCAAAATCAAAGTTTTTTGGCTTTTAATATGAATTAATTAGCCTTAAGATTATTAATAAGCTAGTGTGCTTCAAAACAACGACAAAATTCGCGTTTACAAGATATGGGCATTCAAAACTTACAGTCTCGTCACTTCCGCCAATATGAATCAACGATTTTGATGATATCACCGTGCACTTCAGTTTCTCATCAAACGTTCTGACCAATCAAATGCTCTCTAGAGTCCGTAAGGTCCCGCCCCGTACACAGAGACGCAATACACGGAGCGGATCATATGTGCGATCGGCATGTATTAAACTACACAGCCTCAGCATGATTATGATCACTATTTTGTTTTAGCAAGAGTTTCATATTGAATCTGTGGGGTAATTTATTAGTCTGTGGCTGTCATAAGCTTACAAATGCAGCTTTACCGAGCTTAACGGCTCTGGCCCGAGCAGATATAAATGGAATGCTATTGGCTATTCAAAATAAGTGGGCGGGGCTGGGCGATATGTTTTTGTTTCAGTTAAAAGTACGTCACCACAGAATAACGCTGCATGTTTCAAGGCACTTCAGTGGACCTTTAAAAAGGGCAAGGAAAAACACATTTTGTGAGAAAAGAGCATAAGCCGGAAGTTTCACCAATATCTCTGAACACGTTCAACTGATTAATCCAAAATAATTATTTTAATGATTAATTGATTTTTCTGTTTGTTTGTTTATTCACTTCTGTAGTTTGCATTGTCCCATGTCTCAAAAATCAGTGACATTGCGTGATATACCACTGGATGAAAAGATAGCATCACTACAGATGAGCAAATTAAAAATGACAGGCTTACCTCAGGGACAAAATGTGGATTCGGCTTAAGGGACACCTTAAAAAATTAAACACAAATGCGTGCAACTGGGGTAGAGTATGCAGCTTGCTGACTCACTTTGCAGTAAACTCCATGCTTTTCATCTTTTGTAGGAAATCAATGTTTGATCAAAAGGGGACTGAAAGAGTGTGTTCAAGATCACAGTTAGATCTGAGAATGGATTTAGTGGTTTTTAGATGATTTGCGCCCTTCATAAAATGACATATCCATATCTCTCACAGACTTAATTCACCAGTTGATTACATCACATATAATGAATAGGAACGTGCACTCTTCCACTCAGTTGCCAAACTGTGCAGCCTTGACGAGTGACTACCCTCCTGCTGATTTATGCATGCCACCGCTGTGGTGTTGTCTGATTTGACCAAAATGCAGTGTTTTCAGAGAAAGTAGGTTTCAAAACCAGAAACAAGAATAATAATTCAAGATAATTTGTGTGTCCTCTGAAATTATGAGGGTCGTAAGCCCTTCACTGCTCTGACCTTGAACTCAGTGTTTGTTTATCAACTTTTCTCTGTGAATCGGGACGTGAGGTTACAGTTATTAGAAATGAGGGGTCTTGCATGCAAGCTGAAGAATCAACTGACAGTTGAAGTGAGGGTGGGCAATGCTATGTTGCTGTCCAAACACAAGTTTAGCAAAAACCCCAAGAGAATAACAGCCATTGTCAAAACCATTAGGCCCAACAGACGAAGGCACATCCTGGAGGAATCTGCTTGTCCTTTACTCGTTCTGAGAGGGAGTGCAGAAAAGTAGATTGTCTAAATAAGCAGACACTCTGAAACATACATTTCTTAAAACTGCCTGTAACACCCAAGGGGCAAGCGAGAGCCTGAAAGGTAATGTTTGATATTTGTGAGTCTTGTGTCTCAGGCAAACCTAGGAAATTTGTTGTTTGCAGGTAAATGTCTGTTTGAACAACAAAAAGGTGAACCAATTAGTGAGGCAAATAAAGCGAGCCAATAATTTACAGATGTGGTGGAATATATTGAGGTCCATGCATCAATCTGGTGCAAAATTGAGTATATTCATCTCTTTTTAGTTGTTGTAATGTTTCATTCTTTATTAAATTCACAACGTTCATTTTAACAACATTTTAAATCTTTTTTTTTTTGGCTTTAATGTAATGTTTTGCCCATCATCAAATGCTAATGTTCCTAAACACTTTTTTTTTTAGGGAAATGGCACTTGGGTCTCAACTGTGAAGACAGTGCCGACCACTGCCACCATCCGAACTCTCATGGCTTTGACTACTTCTATGGCACCATTATGACGCACCTTCGGGACTGCCAGCCTGGACATGGCTCTGTCCTATATTTTGTCACTAGTTACATCCCATACAAGGCCCTTAATATTGGTCTAATTTCCTTGGCGTTACTCCATATTATAGGAATGATAACTGTGCCCAGGAGGGCAGTTGTTGGTTTTCTGGGCCTGGTGGGGGTAGTGGTGATCCTCTTTGGTTTGTTGGTGTACACATTCCCCAATCTAAATTGCTTTGTCATGCGAGGAGCGGAGATTGTGGAGCAACCATATACATCAGAGAACATCACACAAAGGATGACCAGTGAAGCCATAGACTTTCTGGAAAGGTATGTGTCCACTTTTTCTAATAATGTTAAGGTGCAAAAAGCTTTTTTCAGAGACTTGCTTTGACCTTAACGAATGCAGTGACTGAATTAATATCAGGGGAAATTGTCAATCCATTTGAAAGGTCTGTATTGAAAATGAAGGTCTTACTTAAGCCTCTGCATTATTAATTTGATTAACCCCCAAAAGGTAGAGCTCACCCAAAAATCAAATTGTCATTCTGTTCTCCTTTTTATTCCAAACCTGCATTACGCTATTTCTTCTGTGTAATTTTAGAGAATGTACAGGTCTCTTGATTAAATACTGGAATTCACTGCAAAACTAAAATCGGAACAAATTTTAAAGGCAAAACATGTCATGAAAATCTGACTTTTTCTGTTTATATGCTATAATTGGGTCTAAGGTGCAAACCAAACCAGAAAACGTGAAAAAGGCCAACCTAGTAACTTTGTTTTGGTAAGCCTTTCTCTGCAAGCATCTGAAAAAAAATTAGCTTTGTTTTGCAAGCAATAACAGTGTATCAGTTCTTACGCCATGGCAAAAGCATGCTAACTGTTCTATTGTTGGCTGCACAGATGAGCACAGAACACTATTTAGAGTCCCAACCTCAGAGGAAACAAGAGCAGTGGATTTATTTATTTATTTACTGTATATTACACTGCTGCCACTCAGATCTAATATAAACATGTGATTTCTTTCCCAGCTGTTTACCTTCACAGACCTAACCAACTGTTTTTGTAACTTGTGTGTTTTTAACATAAAATTAGGTGAATTTGACAATTTAACTGCAATAGCACATGAAAGAGAACTTAATTTAGTACTCAAATGCTGTGTGATAGCCGCTTTCTGTGCACTTGCGTATCAGAAGTTTAAACTGATATGGCTTTAAAACTCATTTTAGCGCAATAGACATGATAATCAAAACCAAACAGATTTTTGGCAAATTCCTATTCTGGAAAAGGGGGCAAGGAGCTGCAACTCATTTGCATTTAAAGATACAGGCACACAGACGTGTTTTTGCCTCCACTCAAAATAGGCATTTTCAAAATTGATATAATAAATGATATGTGGGGTATTTTGAACTGAAACTTCACATTTACACTCTGGGGACACCTGAGACTTATATTACATATAGTGCCTGGCGAAAGCATTCATACCCCTCTTTTTTTTTTTTTTTTTAACATTTTGTTATGTAATTGCCTTATTTAAACTGTGTTAAATCTACACTCCATGGACCATAATGACAAAGCCAAAACAGAATAGTCACAACTTCAAAAATGTAATCAAAAACAAAAACAAAACTAAAATGAGTACATTGCATAAGTATGCATACCCTGAACTGAGCACCTTTTCAGCCTCAAGTCTATTTGGGTATGATGCAACAATATTTGCACATCAACGTTTGGCAATTATCTGCCATTCTTTGCCTCACCTCTTCACCTCTCAAGCTCTGCTAGCTTGGATAGGGTCTGGCAGACATTTTCAGTTTTCTCCAGAAAAGTTTGATTGGGTTCAAGCCTAGGCATTCATAGAGTTGTCTATAAGCCACTCTTGCTGTGTGCTTAGGTTCATTGTCCTGTTGGAAGGTAAAGCTCCTGCCCAGTCTTAGGTTCTGAATGCTCTGGACTGGGTTTTCATTAAGGCTGTCTCAATATTTTGGTGCATTGAGCTTTTCTTCTACTCTGACAAATCTCTCAGTCCCTGCCATTGAAAAACAAGCATATTTTACTTTTGGGATGGTACTTTGCAGGTGTAAATCTGCAACATGTAGTTTAACATTAAACTTGCAGTTTAACATAAGTCAGCAACATAAAATGTGAAGAAGAATTAAGGGGTATGAATACTTTTGCAAGGCACTGTATTGTAAAAAAGGGCATAATAGGTCCTTTTTAAAACAAGAATCATACACTGGTTATAGAGAAAAAAAGGGCATCATACACTCCACACACTAGCAGCATTTTATGTTATTTCGAACAACAAACTTAACTGGCCTGGACGGAATCATAGTCTTCAGATAAAAAAAAAAGCCTGTGCACATTATACACTATGATATTTCCTGTCAAATCTGTCAGTTACGACTGCCCAATATCTGTAGAGTGGTTGCTGACTCCTCCAAACTTCAACTGCCACAAACATCTAGGCAAAAGTCATGTTGTGTATTCCAGCCTTAAGGCTTTCAAGCTTGAAAAAGGACACAAAAGCACCATAAAAGTATAATCTTATTCAGAATAATGACCACAGTTTATTGCATGGCTTCAGAAGATTTGAAATGGATCTGAAGTCATATAGACCACTTTTATGATACTATTATGGTGCTTTTGTGTCCTTTTTGAAGTTTGAACCAAATTCATTGTGTGGAAAAGAATAACTAGTACAGTCTTTAAAATTTGTCATTTTATGTTCCCTGGAAGAAAGAAAGGGCGAGTCAATAATGGCAGAAAAATTTTCATTTTCTGTGAACTATTGCTTTAATTAAAAAAACAGTATCTCTCAGCCTCAACTCTTATCTATATTACAGGGAAGCTACAGAACTGAAAAACATTCATATAATAATGATCAAGTATAAATTCTCTCTGTGCAGTATTGTATGCATTGTAAGCCACTAAGACATTGCCTTAATGTAAAACAAAGCCTTGTGAAAACTCACATAAAAGCAAATCACTTTTAGCCAAGCCCTAATCCCTGATCTGATGGCATAACACAACCCTGAAATAATGTGCTTTGTGTTGGTCCATTGGTAATGCAAAGATTGAATATTGAAGTGTTTTTTTTTATACACATAACAGGAATTCAGAGAGGCCATTCTTGCTCTTCTTCTCATTCCTCCAAGTCCACACTGGAATTTTTGCCTCTTCTCACTTCAGGGGAAGGAGTCAGCATGGCCTCTATGGTGATGCTGTCATGGAGGTAGACTGGAGCGTAGGTACTGAATGACTTTTGACTTGTCACGTGAATAATCTAAATATACTGGTAATTTAATGTAAGTGCAATAAATGGCCTTTTGTTTTTGTTATTTTTTTACAGAGAAAGTCTTGGTAATAAGCTATTATTTCAAACTGTAGTTTATGCTGTTTTTTGTTTTTAATTAAGGTATCCTTATCGTATTTGCTAAATTTATCTTCTGAGGCAGCAGAGCTGAGAACAAATTCATCACAAACCAATGAGCGTGTCCCTTAAAAGGGCACAATGAATGGTTTCTAAAAATATCTGTGAAAAAACCTAATAATAAATCAGTATAGTTATCATATACAGTAAATGTAAAAAGGACATTGTTTATAGCACAGAATAGATACTGTCATCACTTGTGCGTGAGAGTGATCATTTTAAAGCGAAGGACAGTTCTCTTAGTCATACTTGAGTGTTCGGGAGAATAAGCAGAAGGAATGGATTGATTTTTCTGTCTGTTGCAAACTGCAAGCTGGTAACCAGATAATTGGATTGTGCGTTTTAAGTTTTGGAGGTTTCAAGATATTTTAAAGAAATTCATGTCTAGTCAGAATTTGCATTATTCAAGCATTAAAGCATACACTTTTAGATTTAAAGTTTTTTTTTTTTTTTTTAGGATCATGTCTAACATTCAGTCAAGTCTGTTAAAACGTTTGACTGGTAAATGTTGTTTTTTTGACATTGCAGTGAATTGCAGAAACAAGATTTGCATTTTCTGAAGGAAGCAAAATAATAGTTCACTCAAAAATGACAGTTCTGTCATCATTTACTCATCCTCATGTCATTCCAAACCTGCAGGACTTTCTGTCTTATGTGGAATATAAAATGAAGTATCATGAGTAATTTATTTGGAATGACATGTATGGAAGTCCGTTTCTGCCACTGAATCAAAAAAAAAAAAAACATGAAACAAACTTGTAATTCTAATTTATTTATTTTTTTATCAGAATTGTGTATTTATATCTTATATAATTTTCTTCATTATATAAACTCACAATTGTGTGTTCTAAAGTCATAGCTGAGAGATAACTCTTAATAACCCACAATTTTGAGTTTTAGGCTCTATCTCGCAGTTCTGACTTTATACTATGGAATTTCTAGTTAAGTCAGAATTGTGCGATATACACTAACAATTCTAAGAAATAGTCAGAACTGACTTTTTTTCTCTCAGAATGGCAAGGTTCTATCTTGCATTTCTGACTTTAAAACACACAAATGCTAGTTATTAAGTCAGAATTGTGAGATATAAAGTGAAATGACTTTTTCTCAGAATTGCAAGGTTCTATCTTGCAGTTCTACTTTATAACACGCAATTGCTAGTTATTAAGTCAGAGAACATATCAGTCTTTTTCCCCTCAAAATTGGACTTTCTATATCTCACAATTCAGAAAAAAGTCATAATTGTGAGACATAAACTCAGAATTGCGAGTTACAAAGTCAGAATTGTGCGATATAGAAATAGTCAGAACTGACTTTTTTTAGAATTGCAAAGTTCAATCTTATAGTTCTGACTTTAAAACACGCAATTTCTAGTTATTAAGTCAGAATTGTGAGATATAAACTCACAATTGCGAGTCACAGTTGTGAGATATAAACTCGCAATTCAGATTTTTTTCAGAATTACGTGATATAAACTCACAATTGTGTGTTAAGTGATAATTGCGAGATATAAACTTACAATTTTGAGAAATAAACTCGCAATTCTGAGAAATAGTTAGAACTGACTTTTTTCTCAGAATTGCAAGGTTCTATCTTGCAGTTCTACTTTATAACACGCAATTGCTAGTTATTAAGTCAGAATTGTGAGCTATAAACTAAATTCTGAGAACATATCAGTCTTTTTCCCCCCTGAAAATGGGACTTTCTATATCTCACAATCCAGAGAAAAAAGTCAGAACTGTGATATATAAACTCGCATTTGCAAGTTACAAAGTCTGTATCTTACAATTCTTTCTCTCAGAAATCCGTGATATAAACTCATAATTGTGTTTTAAAGTCAGAATTGCGAGATATAAACTCGCAATTATGAGAAATAGTCAGAACTGACTTTTTCTTCGCAGAATTGCAAGGTTCTGTCTTGCACTTCTGAATTTATAACACGCAATTGCTAGTTATTAAGTCAGAATTGTGAGCTATAAACTCAATTTTGAAAACATATCAGTTTTTCCCCCTGAAAATGGGACTTTCTATATTTCATAATTTAGAGGAAAAAAGTTAGAATTGTGAGATATAAACTTGCATTTGCGAGACAAAAAGTCAGAAGTGTGAGTTTATTTCTTTCAATTCTAACGACATTTCTTAGAATTGCAAGTTTATGTCTCACAATTCCAAGAAAAAAAATCTGAATTGTTTGTATTATGCAATTCTGAGAAAAAAAGTCAGAATTGCAAGTTTGTATGATGCAATTCTGAGAAAAAAAAGTCAGAATTGTGAGAAAAAGTTGCAGTAGCACCCAGTGCACTTTCAATAACCTCAAATCCTATTTCTTTCTGTTTATTTCTGCTTGTTGGACCTTGTATGATAAAATGCTTGTGGTGTTTCTCAGTTGTAAGTTGTTTATATAATAGTGTGTACTGTGTAAATAAATTCCAAAAGTTTCTACCTTGGTGTTATGGATTTAAACAAACCCCGAATGAGAATTTTTAATAAAAATCAATACAGTACTGTATTACGCTGGAAGATGTAACTTTTCCAGTAGTTCTAGCTAAATGTTGCACCAGGTTGGTTTTTGTGTTTTAATATTGATTAGATTGTCAATCTAACTTCTTACATTGTTGTTGCTGTTCTTAGGTCAGATCATGCAGACTTTGGAGCGCTTAAACTTGAAGGAAAACACGCTGGTATATATGACTTCAGATCAAGGGCCTCACCTGGAAGAGATCTCCATCCATGGAGAGATGCATGGGGGTTATAGTGGCATATACAAAGGTACTTTTTCTGAGGGTTTGTCTTTTAGAATTGCCCTGAGAGCCAGTTTACCAACCCTTGTAAACAAAGCATTACATTTCAGCATTATTTTCAGTTTTAAAAACAAGGTAATGTGCAATTTTTCACATCCTTTGTTTCTCCATGCCATCTCTCGAGCAGCTGGCAAGTCCACCAACTGGGAAGGTGGGATTCGGATACCTGGGATTCTTCATTGGCCAGGTGTCTTACCTGCCGGGAAGGTCATTGATGAGCCCACTAGCAACATGGATATTTTCCCCACGGCGCTGAATTTAGCTGGTGCTTCCTTACCCAGCGACAGGTGAGAATCTGTAGCCTAGCAACAAGATCTGCCAGTCAAGGATTTGGTTACTGAGACAACAGATGCAGAGACAATAGATGCTACTAATCTGGAGGTAGATTGAAATATTGGGATATATAGACGTCAATAGATTAGAATTTGTTTTCAGTCACTTTGTAAGATGAAGATATCCCCAGTAGCTCATTAGTATAGAATAATGATGTTTTGTATCATGGCTACCCAATAACTAGGCTAGTAATTGCAGTGCATCTCCACTTGTTTCCATTACAGAGTCATTGATGGTCATGATCTCTTGCCTCTGCTGCAAGGGCAAGTGGAGCGTTCTGAACATGAATTTATGTTTCATTACTGCAATGCAGAACTGAATGCCGTCAGATGGCACCCACCTAACAGTGAGTCCTAACTTTAATACACTCATGTGATGGGTTGTAATTACAATTTTTATTAATCTTTGTTAATGTTAGTTAACTAAAATAGAGTCGTTCATTGGTAGTTCATGTTATTTCACAAAGCATTAAAGGAGAACAAAAATGTAAAGATAATTTACTCACCCCCTTGTCATCCAAGATGTTCATGTCTTTTCTTTAGTCGTAAATAAGTTTTTTATTGTGGAAAAGATTTCAGGATATCTCTCCATATATTGGACTTCTATGGTTCCCATGAGTTTAAACTAAAATGCAGTTTAAATGCAGCTTCAAAGGGCTCTAAACGATCCTAGCCGAGGAAGAAGGGTCTCAACTAGTGAAACAATTCATCTAGCGAAAAAAAAAAAAAAACAATTTATGTATTTTTAACCTCAAATGCTCGTCTTCTCTAGCTCTGTGTCTGCTCTGTGGATTCCGGTTCAAGACAGTTAGGGTATGTCGAAAAACTCCCATCTCATTTTCTCCAAACATTGTGGTTTTACATTTTTTGTAAAGGCTGTTTGATCTTATTTGCACGTTTACTTTGTCAACACTGGGTACTTCTGCAGCAATGTAGGACAATTTTAAAGTTGGACGAGAAAATGAGATGAGTTTTTCGACCTACCCCAGAATACACAGAGTACAAGCAGAGCTAGACAAGACGAGCATTTGAGATTAAAATGTATGTAAATTGTCATTTTTTTTACGAAATAACTGATCGTTTTACTAGATAAGACAATTTTTCCTCGGCTGGGATTGTTTAGAGCCCTTTGAAGCTGCATTTAAACCGAATTTTGGAAGTTCAAACTCGCAAGCAATATAGAAGTCCACTATATGGTGAGAAATCCTGAAATGTTTTCCTCAGAAAACAATTTCTTTACGACTTAAGAAAGAAAGACATGAACATCTTGGATGACAAGAGGGTGAGTAAATTATCTGTACATTTTTGTCCTGGACGTGAACTTCTCCTTTAATGAATGTTAACAAACACGACTTGTGATTTTAATAATGCATTAGTAAAGATGCTGTAGAAGTATTGCTCATTCTTAGTTGATGTTAAATAATGTAGTTAAGTAACATTAACTAATGAACCTTATTGTAAAGTGTTATCATACCATCGTTTAATGGGTAGATAAGATTAGATTAGATAAGATTTGTACTGTAAATGATTGAGAAATGGATAGATACAGGCGATGACTGATTCCTTACATTTTGAAATCGGGCTTTCCTGTTTTTCCAGGTAATGCAATCTGGAAGGCCTTTTTCTTTACCCCTGACTTTTACCCAGAGAATAGCTCTGCCTGCTTCCACACTCATATCTGCTTCTGCATTAAGCCATTCGTCACGTTCCATGACCCTCCGCTGCTTTATGACCTGTCGAAAGACCCGACAGAGAGCACCCCCCTGAGTCCTGATACTGAGCCCCAGTTCTACTCGGTTCTGGAGGTTATAAGGGCAGCAGTAAGCCGTCATACACAGAGTCTGAAGCCTGTTCCAATACAACTTTCTCCTCGGCAAATATTATGGAAGCCATGGCTCCAGCCCTGCTGCTCTTCTCTCAGTCATCTGTGCACGTGTGAACGAGATCATCAGATAGAGAAGATACGAAATAAGCTGCAAAAGGAATAGTCAGGTACTCAAACTTCTATCGTTTTAATTCACAAGAAGTCTATGTAATACTTATAAGGATAATTCATACAAAAAAAAAAAAAAAAAATCTTTATGACCTGATTTCTCTCTCTGCGGAACACAAAAGAAGGTGTTCACAAAATAAGAAAATTGGTAACCAAACAGTTTTGGTTGACCATTGACTTCTTTTATGTTCTGTATCTTCTTTTATGATTCATAGAAAAAAGAATGTCATACAGTTTTTGATTGAATTGAGGGTGAATAAAGTTGACAGTTAAGAAAAAATTTAAAAGTGCAGTCGCATTTAATGTTGATCTGAAATTTCATTGACGAATTTCAAAAGGAATCCACACAAATTAGAATTTTGTAGGGGCAAAACTTTTTCTAATTCACAACGGATTCACAGATTCTAAGTTGCTAGATTTGAAAGTGACTTTTGTGTTAGCCGTGCTTTATACGTTGGTAATTTCTTGACAACAGACAATGGACAATTTATGTCGCACAAATCTTACCAAAATTGGCTGAATTTATTGAAGTGTAATAGGTTAAATGTGCAATTTCACTGTAAACAATGTAAAGAACCATAATATTATATACAGGTTTGAAAAAGACAAGAAATGGAAAGGAAAAGCAGTACTGCAAACATTTTCAAGCCAAATGTTTAGCAAGATACTATGGAAGCCCGTTTCTGCCACTGAATAAAAAAATAAAAAAAGGTAATTGCGACTTTTTTCTCAGAATTGCATAATATAAACTCACAATTGCAAGTTTTTATCTTTCAGTTTTTTTCTCAGAATTGTGAGATTGTATCCTGCAGTTTGACTTTTTTCTCAGAATTGCGTGATACAAACACAAAATTGCAAGTTTTATTTCACATTTCTTTTTTTTTTCTCAGAATTGTGAGTTTGTATCTCACAATTTGACTTTTTTCTCAGAATTGTGTGATATAAACTCACAATTGCAAGTTCATATCTTGGAGTTCTTTTTATCTTAGAATTGTGAGTTTATATCTCACAATTCTGACTTTTTTCTCAGAGCAGTTTGACAGAGTTTGCGAACGCTGCCTGTTTTTTTCTGTAGAAACAGACAATGTTCGCAAACCCGTGCTCATGACTGCACATGTGCATTGGCTGGTCTAGCATCCAAAAAAGCTTTTTTTATCACTACTGGAGCATAAGAAACAACATTTATGAGGCAGTTGTTGTCAGATTTCATTGGTTATTTCAAATATGAAAATTTATCGTAAGTTTGGTAAATAGTTTTGGAGAATTTGATGTTTCCCATGACGCCCTGAAGCCCCCCCCCCCCTGCAATGATCTGAAGGACAGACCCCTTAACCCCCGGAATATGATTTTTAACACGAAAAACTAAACCGAATGCAATTTCAACCGAGGGGTACCGCTCTGATCTGGTTTGTGCCACCTCCAGTTCAATTTTAACCACTCCAACCCCCCAAAACTCATCCATTTTAACCATTCGGATGATTACCGGTGTATTTAAACTTTCACTGCTAAATTGAAACGTGCTTTTGTGCCTTGTCTGGTGCTGAGCCAGATAGACACGCTCAGTGCTTTTAGCCTATATTCAGTGTTTTCAACCAAATAAAAATAATGTTTCAATCCTTTGAATGAATTACTAACAAAAAAAGACATTTGTTAAATACACACTGATGTTTGTGAGTTTGTTAAATGCACTGGCGTGTAAAGAAAGCGGCAATAATCCTTTCAGATAAAATAAGATTTTTTTTTTCTCAGAACTGCATGATACAAACTCACAATTCTGACATTTTTCTTATAACTCCGTGATACAATCTCTCAATTCTGACTTTTTTTCTCAGAACTGTGATATAAACTTTTCACAATTGCAAGTTTGTATCTGGCAGTTCTTGTTTTTCTCAGGATTGTTAATATCTCGTAATTCTGACTTTTTTACAGTTATAATTTCAAGGTCCAGTTTTGAGGGGAGAAAAAAAAGACTTCTCAGAATTGCCAGTTTCTCACAGTTTTGAATAAATAACTTCCAACTGTGTGAGTTTGTATCACACAATTCTGAGAAAAAAGTCAGATTTGCGTTTCTGTCTTGCAATTCTGACTTTATAACTCATAATTGTGAGTATAAATCTCAGCTCTGAGACAAAATGTCAGAATTATAAGATAAAAAGTCATGGTTACCTTATTTAATTTTTATTCAGTGGCGAAAACGGTCTTCCATAGGATAGCACATAATTTGTTGCAATAATGTTAGTAGGCACAGCCAGGTTCTCTGCTCTGAGTTCTGTATTCCTCCTCGTCTGGAGATGCATCATCCTGATTGAACACCATAAGGTCAGGGATTTTGTGAAGCAGTAATTACTACCTTTATGCTCGTAAGCTTTGATCTAGCCTGTAACCGGTAACGACTCAATACCTGTAATGCCTCTTACAGGCTTTGGTGCTCTAAGGGTTTTTTGTGGTATTTTTGGTATCCAATCTGTTTTTCTTATTTTTGTGACTAATCAGGCTGCACTGAATGGTTTACAATTTTTGCCAGCCATAAGAGGCTCTCCACGCTCTCAACATCATGTTCATTACGCTAATCTCATCACATTAAAAATGGTCTGAATCAGAAAATAAAAAGATGTTTTGCCTAATTTTTGAAGAGCCAGATGTGATATTTATTGGTATAATGCTGTACGTTATGGGTTGATGTATTTATCACTGTTTCTGGAATATTTAACATATTTTCTAATGAGATATTGTATGAGGTAAATCATTTGAGGTAAATTTCCTATTTAAAGGTTGGATCAGCGATTTCTAGCCTGAAACATAAAGTGTCAAATTCAGCTGACCTTTCATCACGATCCGCTCGCTGCCTGCCCCATAAATTGTCTGTGAAAAAACCGTGTCTCTCTGGTCAGCCTAGGGTCCGAGATATGCCAAAAAAACAATCGGCACTACCAACCTTTCCACAGATAACCCCCTGACGCTGATTGGTTGGAACACTGTTTGTTTATCTGTGGAATAGTTGATAGCGCTGATTGTTTTTTTGGCATATCTCGGACCCTAGGCTGACCAGAGAGACGCGTTTTTTTCACAGACAATTTATGGGGCAGGCAGCGAGCGGATCGTGAAGAAAGGTCAGCTGAAATTGACACTTTATGTTTTAGGCTAGAAATCGCTGATACAACCTTTAAGAGTGCCAACTCCGTGAGCTTTTCATCCTTAACTAATGTTTACCATTTGATAGTTTCATAATTTCCTCAAGATTTCATGATTATCCTAGCCTGGAAAAATCCAGACCCTAATCTGTTAAGATTAAGGGTCTGGGATCGAGCAATGAAAACTGCCTAACTCGAGGGGCGGCACCAAGCATGCATTTGAAACTCTAACTGCACGCAATTGGAAAACGCCACGACCAATCACAACAATACACGCTTAGCTACCAGCAGAGCTAAATGATGTTTCATTAACAAAGTCCGGGAGAAGCGCGTCAGATGCTTAGCGTAAACATCAATCAGTCAATCAGCGCCATAGGTTTAAATACAGCTGACTCACCTCAATTCACTCGATGGTTTATCAGTAAACCTCCACCACCCCATCTCATCACTCCGAGTTCTCGCTACTCCTATTGGGGGGTAACGTACTCTGGGTTCGGGCCACTCCCGAGCTCGGAGCCCTTCACCGGACAGCACGCCAAACATGCACTACTATTCTCCGGCTAATTATATGTAAGCTGAACTCGTGAACTGATAGATTAAACTCTTGCCGTATCCAGTCGGCAAAACAGCAAAAACGTCCTTCTTGCAAAGGAACGATTCGAGTTTTCAGTTTTCTGTTCCTCTTTTATATGGAAAGCCAAGTCTAACTCGTTCATTGTAGCGGCCAAAGCCGTTTCAAACAACTTGTTGTTCATCTGTAGCGACAGCGATCTTTCAAAGTTTACTACATGATTCGGACATCGCAGTGCTGTCATCATCAGCTTAGCTCGCCTCTGGCCCGCCTACATCAGATACACCGATTTGATTGGTTCCCACAATTGCTTACGTATTGCAGTAACCTGCATCATTGCTCGATGCCAGAGTGTCTTGCAGAGACAATTCAAATTGTGCTCTCGCGAGACCTCTGGATTTCCAGGGTATGATTATCCACAGTCGTGAGAAAAAAAAAAAAGTTTCTTTAAATTAGTTCAAGGAGGTGTTACATGACATATGATCAAGTATCTCTTACTAGCACCTTTCTGAATCAAATCTGAAAATATTTTGACCACTTTTACAGCATATCTACTAAACTGCATCACTTTTATGTGAACAGATACTGACTTTTAAAGATACAGCTAAAAGAGCAGATGGCGATACCCAGGGGAGCCTTGAAAGCGATTGAACCATGGGGCTTCTCAAACCGGAAAAGATCCAGGCCTATGTCAAAATAGACAAGTTCAATCATTCTGATTTTCCGGGCGCTTTTGCAGAGGAGAGAGATCAATCAATTGCATTATGGGAGGTCGGCTTGGCTTAAATGATCAAAGGCACCAAAAAGGAACATGAGCTCTGCTTAAGGATATGTTTCTAAAACCTATAGAAACTTTATTTAGAATGACTTTTGAGAAGTTGGAAAGCATAAATGTATATATAAAATAATATATATATATACATACACACACACAGTTGAGGTCAAAAGTTTACATATAGTCCACAAGAGATAATAGTTGATTTTTAAAAAAATTACCTAATTTAAAAGTTTACATACACTTGATTCTATAATACTGTGTTCTTACCTGAATGATCCACAGCTGTTTTTTTTTGTGATAGTTGTTCATGAATCCCTTGTTTGTCTTTAACCTTTAAACTTCCTGCTGTTCTTCAGAAAAATCCTTCAGATCCCTCAAACTCTTTTGTTTTTTAGCATTTGTATGTATTTGAACCCTTTTTAATAATCAGTGTATGATTTTGAGATCCATCTTTTCACACTGAGGACAACTGGGAGACTCTTATGCATCTATTACAGAAGGTTCAAATGCTCACTGATGCATCAAAAGGACACAATGCATTAGGAGCTGGGGGTGAAAACTTTTGAAGATCAGGGTAAATTAAACTTCTTTTTCCTTCTGGGAAACATGTAAGTATCTTCTGTAGCTTCTGAAGGGCAGTACTAAATGGGAAAAAAAAGATATTTGGGCAAACTAAGAAAAATTTACTTAATTCTGTTCAAAAGTTTACACCCCTGGCATGTACTTAACTATGTTGTCAACTGTGTACTTTTAAAGTGCACTTTTAAAATACTTAAGCACACTTCTTTTCACAAGGGTAAAGACGCACCTCTACAGGTTTTGACTTCTCATTCCTCACTGACGTGTTTCAGCTATGCACTGCCAATGCGTGTGACTCAGACAGCCAGATTCACTGTTTATCTGAGCGGTGAAGCAGATATAGTCAGCTCTGTCCTCTGCTTTGACGTTAACTGTTGTTAATTTGAGTCAGGCTTTGGCGGGGCTCCTGTGTTTTTATGTTTTTCCTGTAACCACTTTCAAGCCTCTGGCAGTTTACCCCCAAAAATTATCATTAACGCCACACTGTCTGACAAGGCCAATGCCCATGTGGACCATAAAGAGTCGCCTTTTTCACTGCGGCTGGCAACACACAACCTTTACCGCTCATTCTAGATATGTTGTTGTCGCACGGGACCACTTTTATTCTCACATTAGAGGAATATGAATAAGGGAAAACAGGTAAAACTCTGCTTACAGCAAGGTGACAGGTGTAGTACCAGACTTGGTTTGACATTCTGTGTAGCTACATTTGAAAACAGCCACATTTGAAATCTTGAGAGTCCATAATGGAGAGGTGATGAGAGGGGAGGGTGTCTGGTAGGGACTCAAAGTTCATTTTAACAATAGAACCTTATGATAGTTGGCAGTTGAGCTGTTTTTGCCTCTCTGTCCAGCTGTCTGACTCACTCTGATCGTTTTCTCCAGCAGATGTGATTCAAAGCGTATTTGAGCATAAACTTTGATCTTATTCGCCATCTAAGAACATATTCTCTGTTGCATCCATAAAGCGCCGTCTGTTTCTGCACTGAAAACTGCTCCTTCCATAAACCAATTGAGATTGGAGATTTCCATATTTCTTTTTTTTTAACTGCTGAATGATATTAAGATCTTTCGAAATGGCTTATTTTGATAATCTTGGTTTTTTTATTTTTCAGTTTTTTTTTTCTTTGTGGTAATTAACATTTAAGGGTTGTTCTGTTTGATTGCAGCAGATTTGTTTTACCTGCGGCTGAATGTTGTGCCAGTGCAATTAACTTATATGAATGCAGGTTTTACTTGTGTTAAAAATTTTCACAATAGATAAAGACAGAGTAGTATTTAAATTCATCACCATGAAATTGGCTGTATTTGCAGTATAGAATGTCATAGTACTTATAAATTATTTCAATGCCTCGGTGTCTCTGTAATCTTCAATAAAAGCCTTATTTTCCTTTCTTCTCACTCCAAAGTATGGGTCTGTTTTTTAATGAGGTCGCGTTCATCTGTGCAAGGGATTGGCAATATTCCCTTCCCTCCAGCAACCTGTCACTAACATATGATTGCAGTAATTAACAAACAACAACAATCCAACCATCCAATGATTTCCTGATTAAAGGGATAGTTCACCCAAAAATGAAAATTCTGTCATTAATTACTCACCCTCATGTCATTCCAAACCTGTAAGACAAAAATTAAAATGATGAAATCCGAGAGCTTTCTGATCATGTGTAGACCGCAACACAACTACCATGTTCAATTTCTTCTCTTCTGTGTCAGTCTTCGACGCACGTTCACGAGAGTACCACGATTGTCATTTTAGTTTTCTTTGCGCAAAAAAGTATTCTTGTAGCTTCATAACATAAAGCTTGAACCACTGATTTCATATGGACTATTTTACCGAAGTCCTTTCTGAGCCTTGAATGTGGTATTTTATCAAAAATATCTTAAAGGTATTCTTCAGCGACAGTATCAAGTTGCTTTGAACAAGATTGAATCATAGTATAGTTGCATGTAACCAAATAAAATACGGAAAAATCCGACGTTTTACCTGCGAAATCGGTCATAAATCACACAGTTTACAACACCTGGACGGAAATTCCCGAAAATATTTCCGGAAACTGCCGAGGCATTCTTCGGTACTGCGACGTCACTATAAGGACAACTCCAAACAAAGCAAAATGGCGGACAGCGACAGCAGCCTATCAAGCGATAGAAATAGTTATATTTCCGAGTCGTTTACAGAACATGAGCTGTCTGATATTGAAGAAAATGCACAGCCATATCAGTTTGAACCAATATTGAGAAGAAATGAGCAAGATCGCGGCGATAGACGGCCTGAATTGGCAAAGGAACAAGTGGAAATCCGACGAGACAACTCGAATTGGTGCGTAAATTTACCGGTAAATTTCAATATTGTTAATGCGTTTTTCTCACTTGCCGAACATTAACTTGATAGCAAGTTCATTGTCGAAACATCAACTGCAATCGTGATCAGTTATAAAAGCGTACCTCGTTTGGTAGCTATGTTAAATAGAAGTAGAAGGTGTCTCCGGGTTCAGGGCAGGCTTACACGGCAAACCCAGCAACCACTTCGTTCTTGTCGATGAAGAGAATGACTCTAACGTGAAATGCATAGAGCAGACAAGGGTTGTCGCCATCTTTGGCCCGTTCCACTCGGCTCTTGTGGTCTGAATTCCACGAATCCAGATTCTTCTTTGGGCCATGTTCTTAGGAAAAGTATGGAGACTAACATCATTACTCTTCCTATTGGCGCATCCGCCAACACAGCAATGCGAATTACTCATTTCACGTCCAAAATGTCGACTAAGTATCTCGCGTTCGTTATCGTGTGTAATCAAAACAAAGATGGAGTCCTTATAGTGACGTCATACTTACGAATGAGACCGAGCGTAGCCGATGGCGAAAATCGATTGGCGAAGGTGCAATACCGGGCTCTGATTATTCGGTAAAAATAGTCTTTTCAGACGTCAAATTTGGTAAAAAGCGACAAATGGTTAAAATCAACTATTATCTAACAAAAAACAACGAAAAAACGGTACCTTATTTTTTCACTGAAGCTTACCTTTAATATTTGTTCAGAAGATGAATGGTTTAATGGATTTGGAATGACAATAGGGTGAGTAAAGGTCATTGCACACTGAGTCTAAAAATGTTCGTATGCGTTTTTTTTTTCTTTCGTTTTTCTCACATTCGTTATCTTTGCCTATCAAAAAAGCTTGTTACGGATGCGAAAACACAGAAAATCTAACCTGATCCAAATTTTTTTATGACGGACGAAAGTTTCGGAGGCAGTGTGTTAACTCGATTGACATAAAGTGAGGTCTATTATTTATTTTTAACATGCGGAAATTTCGTGCTCAGTGTGCAATGGCCTTAATTAATGACAGAATCTTCAATTTGGGTTCTTTCTTTTTCCACTCATTTGAGAAGCCACTGCACTACATTACAATCCATTCGTTAAGTCTTGATGTACAATGCCTTGCAAAAGTATTCATACCCCTTCATTTTTTTTTTTCACGTTTTGTTGCAGCATTATGTTAAACTGCTTTACATTAGTTTTTCCCCACATCAATTTACACTCCATACACCATAATAATGACAAAGCAAAAACCAGATTTGCAAATTGGACAAATTTATTAAAAATAAAACACTGAAATAAGTACATTGCATAAGCATTCATACCCTTAACTCAGCACATAGTTGAAGCACCTTTACAGCCTCAAGTCTTTTTGGGTATGATGTGACAAGCTTTGCACATCTGCATTTGGCAATTATCTGCCATTCTTTGCCTCACCTTTTCACCTCTCAAGCTCTGTCAGCTTGGATGGGGGCTGGCAGGCATTTTCTAGAGTCCTAGTTGTTCCAATCGTCTTCCATTTTGGATAATGGAGGCTACATGCTACTGTGAAGCTTCAGTGCAGCAGATTTTTTTCTGAACTCTTCCCTAGATCATTGCCTTAACGCAAGTCTGTCACTGAGCTCTACAGGCAGTTATCTTGATCTCAGGACTTTGCTCTGATCTGCATTTTCAGCTGTTTGACCTTTTCTGAGAGGTGTGTGCCTTTCTAAATCATAGTCATTCAAATGAATTTGCCACAGTTTAACTCCACTCGAATTGTAGTAACATCTAGAAGCAATATGAATGCTCCTGAGCTAAATTTTGAGTGTCCCAGAAAAGGGTATGAATACTTATGCAACGGGATCTTTTCAGTTTTTTATTTTTAATAAATTTGCACAAATGTTAAAAACTTTTTTTTTTTTTTTTGCTTTGCCATTATGGAGTAGGGATTGTAGATTGATGTGGGAAAAAAGGAATTTAAAGTAGTTTAACATAAGGCAGCAACATAACAAAATGTGGGGAAAAAAATGAAGGGGTATGAATAATTTCGCAAGGCACTGTAAAAAACATCCTGTGTCTGCGTCCAAGCTGTACTCGTTTCAGTTGCTCTCAGTTTCTAAGAACTGTTTATTCATTTGACACATTATGAAAGATTAACACTAATCGTTTACAAATTAATGGTGTACAGGCTCACGGTGTCCTGGACACCAATATAACTGTTCATGACAGATGAATTACTGTCTGGTCATCTGAGATTTTAGAATGGATTAGAATCATCATTTTTTGGTAGTATTACCCCACACCGTGAGTGTTGTAGCACCATTTGTTGTTTGCTTTTGGCATCTAATAGTGAGTTTAGACTTCGAAATGGTGACAAGTGGATTGGGAAGAAGTTATCATCAGCATCATAAGCACCATATTGGTTGCCTTTCACTCATGAACATACAATCCAAATGATGCAGAGAATTTAGATTTCTCCAACCATGTTTCAACATAGAATATTATGATTTTTACCAAATATGTTGGTGGTACATGTTGAAGAGAAGATGAGTGAGCATTTTAGTGTTGAATGAATGTTTTTTTTTTCTTCTCTAGATTCTTCCTGATCAATTAATTAAATACAGTTGAAGTCAAAAGTTTGCATACACCATGCAGAATCTGCAAAATGTTAATTATTTCACCAAAATAAGAGGGATCATACAAAATATCGTCCACAAGAGAAAATAATAGTTGAATTTATAAAAATGACCCCGTTCAAAAGTCTACATACACTTGATTCTTAATACTGTTTTTTTTTTTTGTGATAGTTGTTAATGAGTCTCTTGTTTGTCCTGAACAGTTAAACTGCTTGCTGTTTTTCTGAGGAAAAAAAAAAAAAAAAAAAATCTTCAGGTCCCACAAATTCTTTGGTTTTAGCATTTGTGTGTATCTGAACCCTTTTCACAGTGACTGTCTTTTAAGATCCAGTGATACACAACCCTTACAGAAGTTTCAGAAGGCTCACTTATGCTCTAGAAGGAAGCACAGTGCATTAAGAGTCAGAGGGTGAAAACTTTTTAAATTTGAAGATTAGGGTAAATTTTACTTATTTTGTCTTCTGGGAAACATGTAGCTTTTGAAGGGCAGTACTGCACATCTTTCTGTTTCAAAGTTACTTAAAGGATAACTATTGCCAAAATGCAACCTGGGCTGTTTTTTTTTTTTTTTACTGTAAACGAGACAAACATATATCTAAAAGCATAATTATGACAAACGAGCCATTTTTGAGATTGACCGTGATTTTGTTTTGTGGTCAATGGCCGGTGAATGGGAGTACTATGGGCATAAATTTGAGCGCATCAAAATCAATATTTTTACAACACTAACCTCTCATTTACACGAAAACCTAGTTTTTATCACAGAAAACGATTGTTTCTAAAAACTCCGGCCAAAGGCTACGTTTACATTAATCCGGATACATTTGAAAACGGAGTTTTCATTTTAAAACGCTCTCCGTCCACACTAGCGTTTCCAAGCGTTTTCCAAAAGTTTCTCATCCACACTGAAACGTAGGAAAACATCAAATTCGCCTTACTGCGCATGCGTTAAGCCTCCAAAATTATACAGACGCAATAAGTTTTCACGCAATTCTTCTGGCGGGATAATTTAAGGAAATATCTCATCATCCACTGACGCGTCTATATCGCACTCATTCATATTTTATCTGAAAAGCAGTTGTCATGTTTTGCAGGACAGCAACTGTGAGTAACTTTTCCGTCATCATTTTAGGACTGTAATTTGAAGAGTGTACAAGGTAAATCTCTTTAGCAGCAGTGTGTGAATAGCACAGGCACAATTACTGGTGTAAACATAGAGATCTATTGGTACAATATGCGTCACATGACTATAAATATGCGTCATCGTTTTCAAAAGCTTCCATTTTCACAATCCACACTACAACGTGAAAACGACGTTTTCAAATTTATCCACTTTGGCTGGAGTTTTTAGAAATAATAGTTTTCTGTGATAAAAACGGGGTTTTCGTGTAAACGAGAGGCCAAACCGCAGGGAAATATCTGCGTCTTCCCTTCGTGTAAACGGGGCCAGTGGATAAATTTGAAAACGCTGTTTTCACGTTGTAGTGTGGACTGTGAAAACGGAGGCTTTTGAAAACGGTGATGCATATTTATAGCCATGTGACGCATATTGTACCAATAGATATCTATGTTTACACCAGTAATTGTGCCTGTGCTATTCACTGTCACACCGCTGCTAAAGAGATTTACCTTGTTACACTCTTCAAATTACAGTCCTAAAAAGATGACAGAAAATTTACTCACAGTTGCTGTCCTCCAAAACATGACGACAACTGCTTTTCAGATAAAATATGAATGAGCGCAATATGGACGCGTCAGTGGATGATGAGATATTTCCGTAAATTATCCCGCCAGAAGAATTGTGTGAAAACTTATTGCGTCTGTATAATTTTGGAGGCTTTACGCATGCGCAGTAAGGCGAATTTGATGTTTTCCTACGTTTCAGTATGGATGAGAAACTTTTGGAAAACGCTTGGAAACGCTAGTGTGGACGGAGAGCGTTTTAAAATGAAAACTCTGTTTTCAAATGTATCCGGATTAATGTAAACGTATAGCCTAAGAAGGCTCGACACACCATGAAACTTTGCTCGAAGTATCGCCTGGGTCTCTACACATGAACTCGAGCATTGAGAACATTGTTTGTGTACACAGAGTTTACTAAAAAGAAAGGTTTTGAACAACTCACTGTCACTGTTTGAGTTTCCGCTCGCGGCCGTCTTGCCAGTCAAGAAGTGTCGATCTCAGAATGCGAGGATGGATAGCTCCTAAAGCATATTTCCATATAAATGCATGGGTAATTTGTTGTTTTGTCGCAAGTGAAAAACAATATTAACCTTCTAGCTGTAAAAAGAGCCTCATATAAGCCTAATATTTCGTCCTATGGAGTCCATTCATTCACATTCGGAGATCGACACTTCTTGACTGGCAAGACGGCTGTGAGCGGAAACCTTTCTTTTTAGTAAACTCTGTGTACACAAACAATGTTCTCAATGCTCGAGTTCATGTGTAGAGACCCAGGCGATACTTCGAGCAAAGTTTCATGGTGTGTCGAGTCTTCTTAGTGTTGTAAAAATATCGATTTTGATGCGCTCAAATTTATGCCCCTAGTATTCCTATTCACCGGCCATTGACCACAAAACAAAATCACGGTCAATCTCAAAAACAGCTCGTTTGTCGTAATTATGCTTTTAGATATATATTTGTCTCGTTTACAGTAAAAAAAAAAAAAAAAAAAACAGCCCAGGGTGCATTTTTGGCAATAGTTATCCTTAAATGCATTGAGTTGAGTCCCTCAATTGTCCTCAGTGTGAAAAGATGGATCTCAAAATCATACAGTCATTGTTGGAAACAAGAGACTCATGAACAACTATCACAAAACAAAACAGAATTAAGAATCAAGAGAACTTTTGAACAGTCATTTTAATAAATTCAACTATTATTTTCTCTTTTGGACTATATGTAAATTGTCTTGTCATGTTATTCAGGTCAGTACTGAATAAAAAAATGTATTTTGTATTATCCCTCTTATTTTGGTAAAATAATTACAATTTTGCAGATTCTGCAATGTGTATGTAAACTTTTTACTTCAACTGTAGTGTAGACTTTTAGTCCGTAGCTTTCTGGGTACTCTGTACTACAGGCAGCACTTTTATATTCTATTTCATGATTTACCTTTTAAATATTTTAGGTTTGTTCAGCATTTTAACTATTGAATGTTTGATCTTGTTACACTCTGTAAAATCCTGGGTGAAATATAGACAAACCCAGTGATTGGATTGTTTTGACCCAGCGGTTTGGTTAAATGTTTAAGCCAACATTCTGGGTATATTTTTTTTTTAACTCAACTATTGTTTAAAAATTACTATATGACTGTCTTAAATGAACTCAAAATAGGTTGTTAATTAAAAATCAGACATTTAATTACTAGAGGCAGCAATAATCAAAAGTTGAACATTTATTAATAAGCAATTAAAAATGTTTATTAATTATTATTTATTCAACATTATAGTATATTCATATAGTTAACTTATTGAACAACCTGTTTTGAGTTAATTTTAAGCAAAACATATAGTAATTTTTAAACAATAGTTGAGTTAAATAAAACTACCCAGAAGGCTGAGTTAAACATTTATCACAACTGCTGGGCTAGTCCATATTTCACCCTGCGCTGGGTTGTTTTTAACCCAGCATTTTTTTTAAAGTGCAGTTATCAGTTTGTCAATCATAAAAAAAAAAAAAAACATTATTTAAATAAAATAACAATTTACAGCTTAACAGTGCTGATTAATACAGACTTGTTTTATCAAAAGTAAATAATACAAATCCCAGAGTCATTGGTTTCTCCTCAGAGGGTCTTTTGTGAGGGGTCAGATTCACTCTAGAACAATGCGAAGACAAATTTTAATTACATTATTAAAGCAGCCATTCAAAGACACGTCCCAACAGAGCTTAACTGCACAAATGAATTCACACACTTACACTGCAATGGCGTATTTTGATATAACATAACTTTGTTATATAACTTTATTATATCAAATAACTTTCATTTTACATAAATTTAAACAATCAGTCCTTCATTTTCAAAAATGCTGATTCAGCATGGAGGGCCTTGTTATGGAACTTTAAAGTATAGTTCACGCAAAAATGAAAATTGTGGCATTAATTACTCACCCTCATGCCGTTCCAAACCCGTAAGACCTTTGTTCATCTTCAGAACACAAATTAAGATATTTTTGATGAAATCAGAGCTTTCTGACCCTCCATAAACAGCAATGTAATTGAAATGTTCGCAAGCCCAGAAACACAGTAAAATAGCCCATGTGGCATCAGTGGTTCAACCGTAATTTTACATTTTTGTGCACAAAGAAAACAAAAATAATGACTTTATTCAACAATTCTACTCCCTCGAGTTACCGTCTGCCACCATTATCGAGAGTACCACAACTACCTTGCTGAAACTGAGAACATTTCAGTTACTTTGCCGTCTATGGAGGGTCAGAAAGCTCTTGAATTTCTTCAAAAATATCTTAATTTGTGTTCTGAAGATGAACAAAGGTCTTACGGGTTTGGAACGGCATGAGAGTCAGTAATTAAACACATTAAAGGGATACTTCACCCAAAAATGAAAACTGTGTCATTATTTATCTACCATACATCTGTTTAATCAGAGAAAAAAAAATCTTCCATGCACATTGCTGCACTGCAAAAAACAAAACAAAACATGAAGCATATCTAAAAATGTACATTGAACATGACATTACGCATGAGGTACGAGAAAACTGTCTTTGTGATAACTTCCATTAGATTCGCCCGCTGTTCATAGATCAACCCAGCACATATAAACGTGTGCTTCATACATTTAAAGACTGATGTAAATGTCCCATGCTGCCACTGAGCGACGTGCTGAACTATCCATCTTCATCAAGCTAATGGTGCTCAGTTTATACCATTCCTCTTGCTTCTAATGAAGACCAATTACAATTGATGTATTTTCACATAAGCAGTTCTTATCATCTTTTTATCCTTTGACAACTCTAACTGCTCTAAATCAATAAAATTGCTACTTGATTGCAAAAATGTACAATTTATTCCATATGATTGGATAACTCACAGTTGATGCAGTAGGGTGTGTGTGCATCAGCTCTCGGTATTTCTCTCTACACCGCCACATCACAAATACCCACAAGCCTTTGCTAATCCTCAAACCTTCCCCAGGGAGAAGTTATTCTCACAGACAGAAAAATGATCATAACTCTCTCGCGGAATCAAGTGCAGGTAAAGCGATTGTTCTGTGAGGTGAGGAGATTCGTGGAGTTCAAACGGCCTCTCCTGTGGCTTTACTTCAAAGGCTTGTTCTCCATGGTTGTCCTCAAGGACCCACAGAAACGTTGCATTGATGTGTGCACCAAGTGTTAGCAAGTGTTCTACTGACTGAGGTTTAAAGGTCATTATAAACAGATTCCAACAACAGGAGTTTCAGAAATATTTAAACAGTTGCTTTAGTTGAAATGTGTTATATTGCTGTGCAATAGAAAATGACTGTTTATGACTATGATCATTCAGTCTCCCAAAATACATGATGCATTTTACTGTGCTTTTTTATCTGGAGAATGAAAGTAGACACCGAATCAAAGTATGATTATAACACTAAAAAGCAAATATTGCACATCATGAACTGCTAAGAGAAAAATATCAATATGCCACATTTTAGACATTCAAGGCATTGAAAGAGCTAAAAATGAGAAAATCTATTGCATCCATCTTTCTTTCTTTAAAAAGTGAACCGCATCCTGGTACCCCTCCTGTTCCAATGCTTTGAGTCTGGGTAATGAGGGAGGAAACAGAGCCTCGTTCAGCCGTATGAGGTTGTCTTTTGAGAACTGAGGGTGAAAAACAGTTGAAATTTCAAAACATGCCAGGTTATGACATATCAACAGTTTGGAAGGAGAGCGGGGTGAGTTGAGCCAGTTTTAAGTTTTACTTTACACATGACAGT
The DNA here is from genome assembly GCF_049309525.1 of Garra rufa. Classification (NCBI taxonomy): domain Eukaryota; kingdom Metazoa; phylum Chordata; class Actinopteri; order Cypriniformes; family Cyprinidae; genus Garra; species Garra rufa. The sequence continues at coordinate 26,096,216 of NC_133366.1, read as the reverse complement.
AATGGCTCCAACTTAAATATGTACATAAATTTTAGGATGTGGTACTTTGGATCTAAAATAAAGTGCTTTCAAAATATGGCTTTCCAAAAAAGTGGTCTCTTGGCTCAACTTGCCCCCAGTGACAGTGAGGGGTAAGTTGAGCCACATGGAGTTAAACTGTGCCACTGATTATACTGAAGTCAAATTGAACATTTTCACCTCATGCTATATCAAAGGAAGAGAAATTCAATAAACATGACTTAAAATCTATGTGTGAGCATTGTTATGGACTGGAGCCTTGTTAGCCTTGTTAGTGATGGCTAAGATAGTCTCAGCCTCAGACGTCACGCCCACGGAACGTTGGCTAAACGTCTGATGCATATGGTACACTTAACTGGAAACACTTCAGGAATGTCGAAGTCGTCATCTGATTCGTTGAATTTGACCGGATTTCCAGGAGACGCGAGTGTCACTTTTATATTCGGTCCGCCGGGAAACAGCGCAGACTGATTAACTCGGCGTTTTGCTAAAAGGTGCTTATGCAGACGCCATTGTTGTTATACACATTTGCGACGTTCGCGAACAAATTACTGACTTACTGCTTGTTCTCCCTCTTCTTCGTTATCTTTCAATGCTGGTTATTTCAATGACTGACTTGTTGCACGCCAGTCTGTTGTTGTGGGGCATTTCCACGCACCGAAACGTGACGCTGAACGAAACGAACTGTGATTGGTTGTTTGACATGTCGATCAAACGGTCTTATGGGCAGGCCTTGGCCAACTAAAGCTGCCATGAATTCCAGACCTTCAGCCGTCAGTATGGCTAAGATTCCTGCTCCCCGCAAAAAAGTTTTATTTGAAGATACAGCTCACAACTTCAAAGGCATTTTTTTCATTATTTAAAAAATTCACAACAAAAAGTTCAAATTGAAGAATTAAAATAAATAAATGACTTAATGAATGAATTATTTAATACTGCAATTGACCCTTCCCAATAACCCACCCTCCTTAGTTACTGTTGCTGTTCCGATAAACAATGCTGCTATCACACTACACATCATATTCTCACGCAGTGAAAAATGAGTGGGCTAATAGTACTCAGCATTCCACTAATTGCAATAAAATTGCATAAAAATGTCAAAGTTTGTCCATTTTTATTAAATAAGGCCTATTTAAAATTTGCTGGACAAAATTAAGTTCAAAACAAAGAATACAATCAAAAATGTTTGGTCTAAAATTGGTGAAATATAATGTATAAATACAGTAAAATAATAAATATGATATTATGATATAATCATAAGAAGGGGCGAGCCACTGGCTCAACTTACCCCAGGACTTTCAGCTCAAATTACCCCACTTCTACCATTTTAACAAAGCATCCAGCAGTTTAGAGCATCATGAGTAAAATGGAACTCTTTATATATTTGTGGTCACATTACTAATTTCATTTAAGGTTGCCTAGAAACAAGAGGTGGCTCAACTTACCCACAGGCTCAAATCACCCCGCTTCCCCATATGTATTTTAAATGTTTAAATTGTTTAGATATAAGGAATAAACTAAGAAGGCCTGCCACGCTAAAAACTTACCACAACACTCATATTGGCCAGTCTGAGGTGAAGCTTACTTATGCCTTTATGAGCTGGGGAAATATCCTGAGGGCCGCTAAACGGTGACACTGTGATTGTGCGTCCCACAGGAAGAATAGGAAGACTGTCTGTGAATCCCCCATCTATCCATTTCTGAGGGAAATTACATTTTTAAATAGCTTACAGTTGAAGTTTACCCCCCCCCCCTTCAGAATCTGCAAAATGTTAATTATTTTACCAAAATAAGAGGAATCATACAAAATGAATGTTATTGTTAATTTACAATTTACTGACCTTATTGAGATATTTGACATTAAATATGTTTACATATAGTCCACAAGGAAAAATAATAGTTGAATTTATAAAAATGACCCCTTTCGAAAGTTTACATCCCCTTGATTCTTAATACTGTGTTGTTACCTGAATGATCCACAGCTGTTTTTTGTTTTTGTTTTAGTTTGTTTGTTTAGTGATAGTTGTTCATGAGTTCTTTGTTTGTCCTGAACAGTTAAACTGCCCGCTGTTCTTTAGAAAAATCCTTCAGGTCCCACAAATTCTTTGGTTTTCCAGCATTTTTGTGTATTTGAACCCTTTCCAACAATGACTGTATGAGTTTAAGATCAATCTTTTCACACTGAGGACAACTGAGGGACTCATATGCAACTATTACAGAAGGTTCAAATGCTCACTGACACTCCAAAAAGGAAAAACCATGCATTAAGAGTCGGGGTGAAAACTTTTAAAACAGATTGGAGGTGTGTACATTTTTTCGTATTTTGCCTAAATATCATATTTTTTTCATTTAGCACTGCCCTTCATAGGCTACAGAAGATAGTTACATGTTTCCCAGAAGACAAAATAAGTTAAATTTGCCCTGATCTTCAAATTCCAAAAGTCCACCCCCCCCACCCCCCAGTTCTTAATGCATGTTTTTTTTTCCTTCTGGAGCATCAGTGAGTGTTTGAACCTTCTGTAATAGTAGCATATGAGTCCATCAGTTGTCCTCACTGTGAAAAGATGGATGTCAAAATCATAATATCATTGCTGGAAAGGGTTCAAATACACAAAAAATGCTGGAAAACAGTAGTTTTAAGAAACAATGTAAAATAGCCTGTTTCTGTTTTAATATATTGTAAAGTGTAATTTATTCCTGTGATGCAAAGCTGAATTGTCAGCAAGCATTACTCCAGTCTTCAGTGTCACACAATCTTTCAGAAATCATTCTAATATGTTGATTTGCTGCTTGAGAAATATTTCTTATTATTATCAATGTTGAAACAACTTGACGTTTTCCCACGACTGCATACTTGAACTGCACCAAATTGCTTTGGCGGAAAATACCACAGCATTTGGCTGCTAATGTAGTTTTATCAGACCTCTGTCAGTGGAGAGGACAAGCAGAACCAGAGAGTTGGTCTGCTCATTCATCTAAATAAATCCAAACAGTCCAAATCTAAACAGGAGCTCTCAGCAGAGCCACATAAAGTACTAGAGCCAAGAGAGTTGGTCATAAGGCACCATTACCTGCCCTTGGAATTCCACTGGCTTCACTCCAGCATAGACAGGGACGAAGCAGCTGGCCAAGAGCACCTTTAAAAACAATACCGTCATAATACATCAGAAGAATGGACAGACAGAGGACTTGTAGGTTATAATGGTACATGATTTATAAGAGTGTCTGCGATAAAGGAAAAAACCATGTGCAAACATTGCTGTAAAAATGAACATATTTTCCTTACATCTATTTTTATACACAAGTAAAATGTTTTATATACCCTACTGTCCAAAAGCATGTGGTTGGTAAGATTTTTAAATGTCTTTTATTCTCACCAATTTGAAAATAAAGTAAAAATTAGAAATACAAAAATAAAGTAAAAATTAATATTGTGTAATATGACGACATCAAAATAAATATATATATATATATATACACTTTATTCCTGTTATATTAAAGCTGAATTTACAGAACCATTGCTCCAGTCTTCAGTGTCATAAAATGCTTAAAAAATATACTTTTTTAATACAAAAGTTAATATTTTTTACATTTTTTTTAAATACATGCAAATAAAGAGCCAAATTATGTACTATTTTAAGATTTATTGATCTTCACACAGTAGTTTTTATCTCCCTATTCTGATGTTATTTCTCGCATTTGAGAGTATATAACATGCAATTCTAAGAAAAAAAAAAGTAAGTTTATACACACAATTTTGAGTTTATGTGTCACAATTCTGAGAGAAAAAAAGTCAAATTTGTAAGATAAAAATTCACAATTACCTTTTTTTAATTCAGTGGTGGAAACAGGCTTCGATAAAAATCAAAGTGCTTTTACTTAAGGCAAGACACTGCAGGTGAATAATGTAAAAAAATTATAATAATAAAAATAGTTATCGCCTTACCCAGTCAATTGATTACATTGACAACTGCAAACTTTTTTTTGTATTACAAGTTATGTTTAAATATGTAAATGAGGCATTATTTAATAAAATAAGTGCTACATTTCTAGTACACAAATCTTAACACTGGATGAAGTCAGTTTCAAAATTGTTTAATTATTTTGATATATTAGAGTCAAATGTTTTTACAGAGGGAATTTTGGGTATCTCATATTGTCACTCCATAATAAGAAAACAACATTTTTTTTTACCATTTTGGGGGAAATAAAATGTAGAAATCCGGCAAATTTATGTATGAAAAAAATCTTTCTGTAAAAACCTTCAAAATATAGACAGTTTGGTGTGTGTAAGTGTTACTGAAGTGGAGATTTCTGGCTCAGTGTAGGAGAAAAAAAAACTCATTTTGAGAAAACGGTCTTTAAAAATATGGATTGTCATTGCAATCTATTGACACAAATAGATAAAATGCTATAAAACTAACACTTAACAGTGTCTTTTGGGTTTTCTTTCCATTAGTCTGAAAAACAAAAGCCCAAAATCGCAAACTTAATAAATAAAAATTCATAATAAAAGAGTATATTCAATATATTAGATTCAAGTACTTGTATCTATGGACTGCATTTTAATGTATTTTTTGTACAAATTGGTATCGTTTACACACAAAAACAAAAAGGAAAAGGCCAGAAAGACAGTTTGTATCACATTAGATGGCCTACTGAAGCACCAGTGCAATTTGTTCTTTATTTCAGATGGGAATGAATTAATGAACTCAGCAGCAATTTTCCACAGCAGTAACTCGGTCCAGTGACGGCACTTATGATGTGTCTAATTGAATAGGCAAGTTCCCTTTGGGTTGTGGGCATTGCTCTGCTAGTTGAAAGATAAATCATTGTTCATTGACCTCAGGTTTGAATACCTTAATGAGATCTTCCCTTGAGGTGAAGCTGGACACCATGCTGTTCTTGCGGGTCTTTGAGTGCGTTATTGAAACATGGAGGCGTTCATTGGCTAACTGGTGGGCATTGGGCGGGAGAATCTCTTCGATACCCTCCCTAGAGGAAAACCAAAGGACAGATGCTCGTTTGTTGTGTTTGCATAATTAACAACCTCAGTGAAAAACATTTTTCCCTCAACATCATATCGTAATTACACAATCTGTTGGCCGAACCACTGAGGTAGCGCAGGAGAAATAAGGAGAGAAAAATCCACTCAATGTTCCATTCCAAGGATATTTCATCAAAATGGATGAAGTCTGCTATCCGCTCCAAGCGGTGTGTCAAGATTATCAGAAGCCCTCAGAGGTTTGTGCACATCACAGATATTATTTCCTTCAACAGAAAGAGAAAAAAACGTCTACCGTTTCATATCATGCCAGCAGTATCTGCGGTTTCACAAGTAGCACTGAGGAGGTGACACATTATAGCATCAGAATGGCACTATCTTCAGACCATTCAAACCTCATTCTACTGGAGCCAGTTCTTTCCTATAGATCTCCGCAGCTGTGCGAGGCTGAGTTTGCCAAAAAAAAAAATCGATTTCATGTACGTGTGAAACTAATGAGTTTTGGAAAGCACGCATGAAGTTACTTCAAGGTGAAGATGTTTCTTAAGCTCTGTATGTCTCTCACATCAATTTGCACCTCCATACACATGTTCTCTCTTTAAAGAACAAGAATGCCTAATACTCACGGAGGCCAATTAAACAAGAACGCAACATTGTCTAATCAACTCTCTTACAAAAATTACCGCAATAAAGAGAATTAGTGGCGTTTGTGCTTCACTGCACTGCACTGATTTGTTATAAAGACATTTTGTTCCCATTTTGGCCCTGGAACATTTTTACCCATGTTTGGCACCATCCTTTCATCTCTGTTTTCTAAATGTCAGTTTCTAATTGTATGACCTAATTAAAATGGTCTGTTGTACCCTATTCATGTCTGCACCTTTTAAATGGTAATTCCTCTTTTCTCTAAATCAACACTGGATGCCATTTGCTGGTTGTCGGACGCTTTCAAATGACACAAGACCTAGTTCAGTGCATCTTTAAAGGAATGGTTCACTAAAAACAATGTTATTTACTCAACCTCACATCGTTCCAAACACTTAATATTTTCTAACAATAGAAAAAAATGTAAATTATGCACTGTTTTTTTTCCCCTATGTATTATAATGGGAGATCCATTCGGCTGGAAGAGTCCTTCGAAGTGGACTTTACAGAGTACTCTGCTATCTTAAGCAGTGTACATATTCAGTTCAAAGAGCACTCCGAATGGCATCGGGAACAACGATACATAAAAGGAAGTGCACTGAAGATTCATTAAATTAAGATGCATTTACTAGATAAGCAAAATGACAAGATATTTACTCTTGTTTCCAGAGGGAAAAACTTAATTAAGTGTTTGCTTAAAATTAGAGATGCACCGATCTGGATTTTGGGGGCCGATCACCGATCACCGATCACCAAAAGCAGTATCTGCCGATCCCGATATTACCGATCACAGCGTCAAATCCATAAATTCTTCAATATTGTTGTCTCATGTACAAACATTGACATTGTATTATTAGTATAAAAAGTAGGAAATGAGAAAGTATCATGAATTGACCAGTTTTATTGCAGGCTGAGGCAAATTTCAATATTGAACACTCTCAAGACTCTCATAGACAACTTGGACTCAGCTTACATAGAGTAAGTGTTGCTTACTATCTTAAACTGTCTTTTGGCAGTAATTATGTACAACACAACATTTCACTCTTTTAGAGCTGACACAATTTGTAAACTATGAACCTTAGTTTTTCTGTGGAAAAAGTTAAATCTAATAAAAGAGTTAAATCTTAAAATAAAAAAATGATTATGTGCAAAACACACATGTGCACCATAATAAACATTTAACTCTCAGGAGGCTCTTTCTTAAAATCACAATTTAGAGTTTAGCAACAAGCTTTTTGTGGAAAAATAAAATAAATATGCCATACATATGAATATACACATACATATACATATACAGGGTGCAATTTGTGAAAAAAAACAGAAGGGGGGATGCTTTTAGAAACTTTTTTTTCTCTCTCCATAGGGAGAGGTTGACCAAACTGTTACTGTAATCTGTTAACAACGCGCATTATACCCGTCTTTTTAGGCAAGAACCAGATAATGAGTGTCAGGTCATGAATTTTTTTTAATATGACAGAAGCTGTATTGTGTGATCACAATTTAATAAAAACATTGTATTAATAGTAATGGTTTAATTTCAAACAACGAATACATTTTATAGAGAAGGTGAGCAAAGTATCAACGGAGCTTTTTGGAAACTCAGAATCAGTAAACCACTGCGTCGCAAAAAGATTCACTGTTTTGAAGCGCTCCAATCGGATCGCGAATCATTTGATTCAGTACGTTCAACTTCAAAGCGCGTATGGCGAATCATTTGATTAGACGACTTTAAAGCGCGTATTGCAAATAATTTGATTTAGATCGGGACGTAGGAGCGGCTTCGCGGGACGTTTTATCCCCACCGTGGATAAAAATAATTCAGCAGAGGCAGGGATGCATAGACCAGAGGGGAGGAAATCCCCTCACCTGCGACGTCATCTTCAGTGTTAATGCGTTGTAGAGACAGCCACGCCCATTAGGAGACCCTAGTCTGAGAAGTGGGAATGCGTGCTCTCTGGCGGCTGTTTGTTGTTGTAAACGTCATCTGATCGGCCTGCTCTGATCTATTTTGAGAACTCCGATCAAAACCGATAGCGCCCCTATCGGTCGATTGCGATCGGATGCCGATCGATCGGTGCATCTCTACTTAAAATGAGTAAAATTATCTGCCAGTGGAGAGAGTAAAATACTCTTTTACATACACTGGCAGATAATTGTACTTGTTTCCAGAAAAAAAAAAAAAAAAAAAAAGTCATTTTGCTTTTCTACTAGTAAATGCATCTTAATTTAAGAATTTTTAGACATAACTTGAAACGAGACAAAAAGTACTTTGTGTATCAACCCAGTATTGCAATATGTTTGACTAAAACACAGTGAAACTTAGTTGAGGCTCCAGTGTTTTTATTGAGTTAGTCGATTAGTTATGCAATTAGTCGCAGATGTAGTTTGTGTGCTGTTGTTTACAGTTTTAAATTGCATGACATACACAGTTCTTTATTAAAGTTACATTAATTTAGATATTAAACATCACAACACATAATTATCTATTATTGTTTAGTGTAAATGTATAATTCATATATATTTTATAAATGAACAAATACAGTCGTGGCCAAAAGTTTTGAGAATTACATAGCCTAAATATTGGAAATTGGAAAAGTTGCTGCTTAAGTTTTATAATAGCAATTTGCATATACTGGTATGAAGAGTGATCAGGGGCCTCATGTACAAAGACTTGCGTTGAATTAATCCTAAAACATTGCGTACGGACAAAGCTGTAAATGTGCGTACGCAGTAAAAAAAATCAGATGTATGAAACACTGCGTACGCGGAATTCCACGCATAATCTCTTTGTACATTCGAATTAACGTGAAGTTGAGCGCACATGCACGAGCGCAAAACCCCTCCCTGCCTCCTCCCCCGTATAAATATGGTAATGACTCCATTTTGGCAAAACCAAACGAAAAAGCAAGCAAGAGAAACTTCACAGAATCAGTGGCGGAGCCAGAGGGGTGTCCGGGGTGGCACTGGACACCCCTGACATCCGATTGGCCACCCCGGGTGCCACCCCAAAATTTTATTTGCTGCTGGCAGTACCTGATGCTGATTGACATCTCATTTGTCTAAAGAAGTTTTAGAATTTTGCCGGTAACGCTGCTTAAGCCATTTTCAAATCAAGACGAGCCAAAGACATGAGCATGGTTTCAAGGTAAGACGAATAATAAAACATCATATTTGAAATATGTTTTATAGTGTGCCTGCGCTCCGCACAGGCACACCACGCACTGTGCGTAGGGCACCAAAAAAAATCTGGGTCCTGAAAAATCATCGCAACAGGCTACTAGTATAAATAACAAATAAAATATGTCTAAAGTAGGGCTGGACCAGAATATTCGATTATTCGAATATTCATTCGGTGGGTTGGCATTCGATTTTTTTAAATTTTGAGATTCGAATAGGCCTATTCTTTCTTTTTTTTTTCATACACCTTGCACCCCCCGTGAAACGGTTCTCATTCACGCTTAAATATGAATCAGACTGCTGCCACTAACACAGAGACAGAAAAAAAAAGAAAGAAAAGAAATTGAGAGAGAGAGAGAGAGAGAGAGAGACACTACTAAAGTACAGTCGGGCTCACTTGAATGGTGGAAGCACTGTGCTGTCGCACTGGCAATGACAACCGCGCCTCCGAGTTCAAATACACGCAGTAGGCTAAAACTGACCCCAAAGCCACAGCAAAAATAATTATGAATGTGTCGGGAAAAAGTAAGGAGATATTCGAATTATTTATTAATAAACTAGTATTTGACAAGGATGAAGTTGAGATCCTGACTCGACATCTGCTCATTGGACGCACCTAAATGAATTTTTTGGTTTAGCCTATAGCTAATGAAAGAGTTTTGTTTTCGATTTGAATTATTTAAATTAATTCTTTACAGTTTCGGATGATATATTAGTCTTACCTTTATGAGTAAAAATGAAGTTTCACATCGCACCAGCGCTTTCATGTCTTGCAAAGCACTCTTAAGCTTTACTCTCTGCACAAACAATTGGATATGCGCCTAATATCACACATTTATCTAGGTTAAACGATTAAACTAATATTGTGATATGCTTTAAGTTTTTTTTTTTTTTTATTTAAATCGTGATGACTTGAGAGGGCTAAATTGATCTCTGCCGCTGGCTGCTTAGTCGTTACTTTAAAAAAACAAAAACTTGAATTTAACAAATAAAAAGTGTTCCAAATATATTTCTAAATTTACTTTATAACCTAAATAAACGAAAATAAATGTAATCACTTTGCTATTAAAAACAGCAGCTGTGTAATGGGGAAGAGAAAGAGAAACAAGACCGGTTTCAGTCGGACTCGGGCCAGCAATTCTGATGAGCTGTCGAGGTTGTTAGAAATTTTTGCAACGAATGATTGTTTAATAGCCTATTTAACATTCTTATTTAGGCTAATTTCATGTTTAAATGTAGTATTTCTTTGATTTGTTTTAGCATTTGGTAGGCTGCTTGTTCACTGATGGAAGTGCTCAAATAAACACGCACGTTTGTTAATGATGTTTGAGCCTCATTTATTTTGGGTTTCAAAATAATATACATATGTATTTTATATATAGGCCTATATACACAAACGTTATATATAATGTATATATATTTATTTATAAATAATTTAGATATAAATTTATTTATACTTAAACACCGCACCATTTTTTTTTTCGTTCTTTTATTTAAATAGCCTTCCCTTTACGGTGTCAGTAATTACTGTGCTGTTAATTTCTGATTTGGGAGTGATTTGTTTGTTAAAAAATGTTAGGCTTATCTTATACTATGTGTTTTGTATCATCCATTCATGAAGCATAAGCTCTGCCTGAGTGAGGCGCTGGGGCGGGCCAAATAATTTCATAAAAGCGGGACCCGCGGGTTGAAAAAACCCTGACCCGCGCATCACTAGTGGACCCCCTGAAATAGCAGTGGCCACCCCCTGGCCACCCCATGTAAAAAATTCTAGCTCCGCCACTGCACAGAATGTGAATTGAAGGTGCTCCTTTTGGAGGTAGACCGGAGAAAAACTGTTATTTGCAAGTTTGTAAAAAAAAAAAAATAAAAAAAAATAGAGTGGGAGAGTTTAGCTGACGCGGTTAACGCAGTGGGGTCTGAACATCGCACTGTGAACAAATTAAAAAAGAAATGGTCCGATGTAAATATGCAGGTAAGAGGAGAACAGCGGCGACTTACGTTTCAGCGCATCAGTCAGTCATAGAGCGGAAGCAGATGAACGTCTTTGTCTTGTAATGGTAAAATGTATTGTTGTTTGAATAAGTGCAGCGTTGTCTTAAAGTAGGCCTATGTCTATAAAGGTTCATATAATGCATCACCACACAGTGTGATGCTGACATAATGTGATTTAGTTTGACACAAAGCAACCGAGTGATCCTTGTCAGCTAGGTAAAATATATTATAAGAAATTTCTATTTTGATTTTATGGCTATCTGCTGAATTTGCTGATGCTTGTAAATTACATGATGTAATTTATTAACATTTCATCATATTATATAGCCTATATAGCCATTGAGAGGGACATCCCAGTGGATCACAGTGTTGTTTTAATTAGTTTACATAAGATATATATATATATATATATATATATATATGTGCATAAGATATATAAGATACCCTCTATATGTATATATTATCTGTATAAAAGTTATTAATACTAATTAAATATAATATAAGAATATTATTGTGTGTTATTTTTTTGGTGGTGGAGGGGTTGGGGGGGGGGGGGGTCCTTTTTTCAGTTTCAGCACATGCCCGTCAAAAGGTCTGTGCACGGCCCTGCCCTTCGGATTCGGCCATTGACAATGTCCTCTAATAAGGCCAACACTGCCATTGCCATAGACTAAGGGTTGTATACATTTGCAAATGCTTTTATATTTTCTAAATCACATAATTGGTAGTAAAATAGTGTGTCAATTAACCTATTTTATCAATTATAAATTAATAGCAATGTTTTTCACATGTGTTGGAGCGATACTTTGTAGTGTGCAATTTAACATAATTGCCTCTAGGAGTCGCCAAGGGAAATAAAACAAACACGCACAAGAAATACACGTACGCCAGACATGAAGTTGGCGCAGATCAACGCACATTCTCACGTTAATTTCATCGTTAGTAAATCCAAACGTGAGCGTGAAATCTGGCGTACGCAAAGTTTTTGTGCGTACGCAGCGTTGATACATGAGGCCCCAGATGAACTGCATAGTCCTTCTTTGCCATGAAAATTAACTTAATCCTGAAAAAAACTTTCCACTGCATTGTTAAGAAGACTTCAGGGCGTCCAAGAAAGTCCAGCAAGCGCCAGGATCGTCTCCTAAAGAGGATTCAGCTGCGGGATCAGAGTGCCACCAGTGCAGAGCTTGCTCAGGAATGGCAGCAGGCAGGTGTGAGCGCATCTGCACGCACAGTGAGGCCAAGACTTTTGGAAGATGGCCTGGTGTCAAGAAGGGCAGCAAAGAAGCCACTTCTCTCAAAAAAAAAAAAAAAAATACATCAGGGACAGATTGATCTTCTGCAAAAAGTATGGCGAATGGACTGCTGAGGACTGGGGCAAAATCATATTCTCCGATGAAGCCTCTTTACGATTGTTTGGGGCATCTGGAAAAAGGCTTGTCCGGAGAAGAAAAGGTGAGCGCTACCATCAGTCCTGTGTCATGCCAACAGTAAAGCATCCTGAGACCATTCATGTGTGGGGTTGCTTCTCATCCAAGGGAGTGGGCTCACTCACAGTTTTGCCCAAAAACACAGCCATGAATAAAGAATGGTACCAAAACACCCTCCAACAGCAACTTCTTCCAACAATCCAACAACAGTTTGGTGAAGAACAATGCATTTTCCAGCACGATGGAGCACCGTGCCATAAGGCAAAAGTGATAACTAAGTGGCTCGGGGACCAAAACGTTGCAGTTTTGGGTCCATGGCCTGGAAACTCCCCAGATCTTAAAACTTGTGGTCAATCCTCAAGAGGCGGGTGGACAAACAAAAACCCACTAATTCTGACAAACTCCAAGAAGTGATTATGACAGAATGGGTTGCTATCAGTCAGGATTTGGCCCAGAAGTTGATTGAGAGCATGCCCAGTCAAATTGCAGAGGTCCTGAAAAAGAAGGGCCAACACTGCAAATACTGACTCTTTGCATAAATGTCATGTAATTGTCGATAAAAGCCTTTGAAACGTATGAAGTGCTTGTAATTATATTTCAGTACATCACAGAAACAACTGAAACAAAGATCTAAAAGCAGTTTAGCAGAAAACTTTGTGAAAACTAATATTTGTGTCATTCTCAAAACTTTTGGCCACGACTGTACAGTATTACATATGTTCAGTGGCTTGTGAAAGTATCCACACCCCTTCATTTTTTTCACATTTTTTTATGTTGCTACCATGTTAAACTATTTTAAATTATTTTCCCCCACATCAATCTACAATCCATTAAGGGTAATGGAGACTACATGCTTCTGTAAACCTTCAATGCAGCAGAATTGTTTTCTGAAGTCTTCCCCAGATGTGTGGTTTGATGCAGTCCTGTTTCTGAGCTCAACAGTTCTTTTTTTTTTTAACCTAAGGGCTTGCTTCTTGGTCTGATACGCATTTTCAGCTGTTAGATCTTTTATTAAGATGTCTGCCTTTCCAAGTCATACCCATTCAATTGAATTTGCTACAGGTTGACTTCACTTGGGAAAAAAGTAATTTAAAACAGTTTAACATAAGGCAGAAATATAAAACGTGAAAAAAAATGTAGGGGTATGAATACTTTCGAAAGGCACTGTATATTAGATAAAAGTATGAGAATTTATTTCAATTCACAGTATTACATTATCATATCTCAAACTGTTCTAATTTGAACACCTCAGGTGTTGTCTACTGTATATTTGCAGTTTTTTCCAAATGAATGTATTTTGTCAAGTGAACTTTTAACATATATCCTGTGCTCAGGAAGCAGGAACCAGTGAACACTGCGTAAGGAACTTTATCAGAACAAAGCTTGGAGCTTTCAAGCTTCAAAGAGTTGTTAAACAAAAGTAAAAATATCATAAAAGTCCATCATAAAATGACTTCAGGTCTGTAATGTAAGTCTTAATATGATTAATTTGGTGAAGAATTAATCACTGCTAATGGACTACTAAGTCAATGAGATGGCATTTAACAACCAAATCATGTGATTTGTTAAATCATTTAGGCTGATTTTGTGTTTAAAATAACCAGATTTACTGAAAAAGGGATGGACTCAAGCAAACAATTTGTGTGTATTTACATAAGTCCCCATTAATCATAACTGTGTTGAAAAAAAAAATTCATATTATAAAATTCTTATCTGATGTTCCACTGTCAATACAATGGTAACATATTCCTTTTTTTTTTATTAGTTTTGGGGTAAACTATTCCAAATCACTCAGCTTTACTTTTCCACTAATTTAATTGTAATAAACTGTGGTTTTTATTTTCTTCCTCTTAGTTAATACCAGAAATCCTCAAATCTGGTCTAACCATAATCAAACACACCTGTGCATGCTAATCTATCAATGTCTTCGAAAATCACAGGTATGTGAGTTTGATCAGAGTTGGAGCTAAACCTTGCATTGCATTGGCCCTCCAGGGCAAGATTTGAGGAAACCTGGTTTATATGGTTTGATTATATGCTAAAAAATATGTGGGATGAAATCAATTTCTATAATAACAGAACAGAAGAACACCCACTCTTTTTCAGCAATAGAAAGCCCTTGACTTCTGCTTCCACTATAAAAACAATATGATACTTAAGACTGATGTTTCACAACAATTACAAAAGCCTCTACAATGTTAAGTAAAATATATATACCTTTAATTATTTTACAAATGCATTTTATTTAAAACGTAATGCATTTGGCAACATGGGAATACATGAAAGCATGACAACAGCAGCATAAAAAAAATGTTTCTGAGCCATTTGCAATTAACTTGAAGGAAAAACACTGAAATTTCTGAAAGTGTGTTATGAGGAGTTTCCGTGCAGGATCGTTTACATCCAGTCTTGGTACTATCTATCAAATATTCTAACACCATTTTGAAAATTTAATTTGATTTGAAATGAGGTGAATATCAGTTGTGTGAACAAAACAGCTGAGTAGGATATCTTACCTAGACAGCCTTTCTGATTAAAATTCTGCTTCGCAGAAAAAAAAAAATGTTTCAAAAAGCCCTCCGGGGTTAATTTCAACACCCTACTGAATCGTGTTTCGTTCGATCAAAAAATGATGTCTGAGAGCTGCATTTACCTCAGTTCAAGCATGAAGTCATATCCTGGCGTCACCGCTCCAAACCTCTGACTCCTTACATTGCTGGCAAACCTGTAGGTGAATTCCTTACAATGCTGTGTGAAAACACAAATCCAGAACATACAGGTAAAGAGCTCAGTCAGTTTATGTGCATTAGACTTGGTGATGCAACTGTGAGAAATCTGTATTTTCTATAGATCTCTTGGCTTCACACATCAATCTGTTTCAAGTCTAAACAGGTCAATCTGTTTCTAAAGCACTACGAGTTAAAATTAAAAAAAAAAAAAAGTTTTTTCTGTGTGATTTTTATATATATGATATTTTATGTATATATATTTAGTTTTGTTGTTGTTTCTTCATATGTTCTGGGGTGATACTGCATGGCTTTACCTGTAGTTTATCAGGAGCAGTGATCATCACAGTGGCCGCTAAAGCACCAGCTGAAGCTCCAGCACAGGCTTTTAAAGAAGACAGCAGCTTGTTTCCATGTCTCAGTAACGCCTCTGTTACTCCCAGATGATATGCTCCTAAAAACCCAGCTGCAGCAAATGACAGATTCACCACCGTCATACCTGTAAGCTGATGATAGATATTTTAACTTAAAATTTAATGATTAAAATATGTGTGTTGGAGAGTTCTAGAGAGACACGCAGTTCACACCATGATTTCATGCGTGCCCTTGATATTGTCTGTGAGACCAAATAGTGTACGCCTGCAGTTTACAAATCTTCATTACGTGTTAGATTTGCAAAACTAAAGTCATTTAGTAAGATGTCAAAATATGCATGTAATTATTTTTATTTCCACTTAAATCGTTTAACGTTACTTACATTACATATGGGACATCATTAGTTTGTGCTGTCAGGGCACGAGTTTTGTTTGGCAACACAGCAAAGCACACGTGAACCCAACTTCCGCGTTTAGACGTTTCAAAATAAAAGTCAAGTACTTTTTCAAGTACTGTATAATCAAATGTATAGTCAGCCGGTCGTTTTGTGCGGAGTGGACTGCCCGTTCGTAAGATCTGGGGGGTATTCCATAAAACAAGTTTACCAAATAAGTCAGGCTTATTTCAGTTAGTCTGACTTATTTTGAGCCAAATCAAGTGACAATAAGTCAGAATAACTAAAATAAGCCTGGCTTATTTGGTAAATTTGTTTTATGGAACACCCCTCTGCTTAACGTGTTAACTCAGCTGTTCAACTTTTTATTCTTCCTGTCTTATAGTTCTTCTCCTTCCCTTTTGACTCCAACCAGCCCCATTCTCTTAAAGAGCCCCATAACAAACACAGAATAAACAAATAATAAATCACACCACAAGATCTTACATTAAGCAATTTCACACAGGGGCTTGGTAGCTAAATAATTATTTGTAATAAATGTAAACATGTAAATAAATAAATATAATATATGTATATGAAAAAAATACAATTTGTAAAATTACTCATGGGGTATGCCTAATTTTACATAGTTTGTTATATCAGGGCTCGAAATGAACTTTTTTTTTTTACTTGGTATCACTGGTGCTCCCAACTTCAAAAAGTTAGGAGCACAAAAAAAGGGAGCACCAACTGAATATTAAGAAGCACCATTGCCAACTGAGCAGCAGCAGCCAGCATTCGCTGTATTTCTTTTTAGTAACGCACCGAGTTTGATTAGTCATGGCCAATTCTGAAAGCCTTTTTTTAAATATTTATTTTACGCCATAAGCCAATGACAAGAATGAAATATGAGTACATGAACAATATGTTTATTTTCTCTATTGCATAGAGCCATTTAAATTAGAGGCAACCACTGCATTTTTAAACAATCTACAGTATAAATTAGAAAAAATAAACGACACGGTTCTTTCTTAGTCGTATTAAGTGCAAACAATAAATGCAGCCATAATCAAGGCTAGTCTCTCAATATTCAAAGTTCAAGAGACCGAATTTTTCAAGCATGATACAGAGCTATGGACAACTACACAACCTATTATAGCCTACAGCCTAGATATGTGATGTAGCCTAATTTGCGTGCATTGGGAAGTTGCTCTCTAAACATTGGGTATTATTGCTTTTGAATGCGCATGCGCGTTTTACTTTCGGTTCCGCTTTAACGATTGCGCGAAAGTCTCTGTGTCACGATCCAGGCGGGGTTGAGGAGTGGAGAATGATGAGGAGAACCGGAGTAAATGAAAACGTAAATAGTTTATTTAAATAAAACACTGTAACTAATACAAACAAACAAAAACCGGGAGTGTAAGATGAGCACATGAAAACAAGCAAACAGAGGTAACAGAATCATTGACGGACAAATGGGGAGTGCACACACAGACTCTTAAATACACTGAAATGGGGGCGTGGTCACTAACAAGATAACAAGGGGGAAATACAAATATGGGCAAGACTGAACTAACTAAACATAACCAAAAGGGGGAGACAAGGACTAAACCATATAAGCTAGAAACATAAAGGAAAACATGACAGAACACAGACATGATACTGACACTCTGCAGTGCTGAGCGTGCATGCTACATTAAATTAACAAAAAATAAAAATAAACAAATGTGTGTGTAAATCTATATTTCTGACCAAATTTTTTGCACTTTTAATGTTAATTCTAGCTAGAAATCTGTATTGTAGTATAGTTAAATATTCATTCAGTTATAATCAGACCAAAGTTAAGGAGTAAAATACAAAAAAAAAAAAAAAATCATTTTCTTTTAGTGGACTTTGATATGTTGGGTATTATCAATAATCCAGAGTTTTTGTGATTTTTTGAGGGGCCAAGCACCATTGGAGTCATTGCTCATATGTTTGTTTATTTTGGTTTGGTTGTTACGTGGTTTAACTACAATCAGGTTTTTTTTTCTATATCCCTTAGTAAACATATTATTTGTCCTCGTTATTTGGGGTACAGACACAGTCTCTATTGAATGGACTACATATACAACAGTATCATTGAGGTGGAAGGAACACAGGCCATCATAACTGTAATTTACACTACTGTTTAAAGGTTTGTGGTCAGTAAAAATTGTTTACATATTTGAAAGTCTCTTGTGCTCACCAAGTCTGCATTTATTTGAAAAAAATAAATAAATAAAGTAAAACAGTAATAGTGTAAAATATTATTAAAATTTACATTAGCTTTTCTATATGAATATATTGTAAAATAAAATTTATACCTGAAATCAAAGCTAAATTTGTAGCATCATTACTCCAGTCTTCATTGTCACATGATCTTTCAGAAATCATTTTAATATGCTGATGTAATGATGCTTGAAATTCAGCTTCGATCACAGCAACAAATTAAAATATACAATATATTCACAATGACCGAGTTAGACTTGGCTTTTCATTTAAAAGAGGAACAGAAAACCGCGCTCGAATCGTTCCTTTGCAAGAAGGACGTTTTTGCTGTTTTGCTGACTGGATATGGCAAGAGTTTAATCTATCAGTTAGCTCCGCTGGTAGTTAAGCGTATGGGGCGAACACGAAAAGGAACAGATCTGAAGCGGGCAATGCCAGATAGCATTCAGCAGTCTCGAGTCCTGGCTGTTAAAAAAGAAGTGGCGATAAATGTTATCGAACAAGGTCTACTGGGACAACCTGATAGGGATTGTGGTGGATGAGGTCCATCTCATTTACAAATGGTAAGAGTCACTTGGTAAACTTACTGTAACGAAAAACTGAACTATTCAATAGTAATGCAGTAGCCTAACTTGAACAGGACGATATGTCTCGCTGCTGAATGAAACGCTTTGTCCATTCACAAATTAGTTGATAAAATGAATAGTTTGATCGGACCTAATTGTTTTATGAGGTTGATTCGGCTGTCGTAATTAATAGTTATTAATCTTGTCACATTGTTTATGTTATAACATTGAAATCCACTCTTAAATGTTCACCGTCGCTCTGGATACGTCACACCATGTATTGTTGTGATTGGTCGTGGCGTTATCCAATTGCGTGCAGTGAGAGTTTCAAATGCACGCTTGGTGCCGCCCCTCGAGTTAGGTCCTTTTCATTGCTCAATGCCAGACCCTTAATCTTAATAGATTAGGGTCTGGATTTTTCCAGGCTAAATGTCAGCAGCTCTTATCAGAAATTTTGAAATCTTGTAACTTTCCCTGTTGCCTCTGTTGTAGACAGCTTTTGTCTGTCGCTCCTGAAATCACAGAACAATTTTCTATTAAAATATGTTTTCCATGAAAGCTCATAAAAGCCTTTGAACTTGTTTTCAGGCGATTTTCGTGTTCCATGTAAGTGATGTCAGTACAGTGTATGTTGTTGAGGTTAAATAAATTAGACTGCCAAATTATTAACAAAACCTTTACAACTATCAAAACCTCATATATACAGAAAATTTTAATTAAAAGCCCAAAGTGCTCCTTGCTTGAAAACAGTTGAGATGATAACAGACTTTCTCAAACACACCAAACCATTTATATAAAATAAATATACAACATTAATTCGTCATTTACAAGAAAGAAAAGTGTCAGGGACATCTGTATGTATTATTTATGTGATTTCAAGGACTAAACCTTCTTAAAAGCAGTAAAAACAATAAGGCTATGTGGGAGACAGCTACGATAAGTAGTGTAATGATAAGTAGTGAATTTTTGACACACAAACATTAATGATAAATGTATGTTTTTTATTTTAATTGTAAAAATTGTAATATGTGATCTGCGATCTGCAAATGGCTCAGTCTGGCACATTTATATAACAGTGATGTCAATGTATGTATATTATCCTTGATGAATGAATAGATGAACAGATAAATGGATAGAACAGTTAATTTGTCCATTTTTTATTTATTTTTACACATGCACATTTTTATTTTTATTTTTTACAAATGAACATTTTTTATACAGATGCACAGATATTTTCTTACTAATACAGGGAGTGCAGAATTATTAGGCAAATGAGTATTTTGACCACATCATCCTCTTTATGCATGTTGTCTTACTCCAAGCTGTATAGGCTCGAAAGCCTACTACCAATTAAGCATATTAGGTGATGTGCATCTCTGTAATGAGAAGGGGTGTGGTCTAATGACATCTACACCCTATATCAGGTGTGCATAATTATTAGGCAACTTCCTTTCCTTTGGCAAAATGGGTCAAAAGAAGGACTTGACAGGCTCCGAAAAGTCAAAAATAGTGAGATATCTTGCAGAGGGATGCAGCACTCTTAAAATTGCCAAGCTTC
This sequence comes from Garra rufa, assembly GCF_049309525.1. NCBI lineage: Eukaryota > Metazoa > Chordata > Actinopteri > Cypriniformes > Cyprinidae > Garra > Garra rufa. The sequence goes on along the minus strand of NC_133366.1, from coordinate 26,076,098 downwards.
TGAAGCGTGATCATCGAACAATCAAGTGTTTCATTCAAAATAGTCAACAGGGTCGCAAGAAGCGTGTGGAAAAACCAAGGCACAAAATAACTGCCCATGAACTGAGAAAAGTCAAGCGTGCAGCTGCCAAGATGCCACTTGCCACCAGTTTTGCCATATTTCAGAGCTGCAACATCACTGGAGTGCCCAAAAGCACAAGGTGTGCAATACTCAGAGACATGGCCAAGGTAAGAAAGGCTGAAAAACGACCACCACTGAACAAGACACACAAGCTGAAACGTCAAGACTGGGCCAAGAAATATCTGAAGACTGATTTTTCTAAGGTTTTATGGACTGATGAAATGAGAGTGAGTCTTGATGGGCCAGATGGATGGGCTCGTGGCTGGATCGGTAAAGGGCAGAGAGCTCCAGTCCGACTGAGACGCCAGCAAGGTGGAGGTGGAGTACTGGTTTGGGCTGGTGGGGCCTTTTCGGTTTGAGGATGGGGTCAAGCTCAACTCCCAGTCCTACTGCCAGTTTCTGGAAGACACCTTCTTCAAGCAGTGGTACAGGAAGAAGTCTGCATCCTTCAAGAAAAACATGATTTTCATGCAGGACAATGCTCCATCACACGCGTCCAAGTACTCCACAGCGTGGCTGGCAAGAAAGGGTCTAAAAGAAGAAAAACTAATGACATGGCCTCCTTGTTCACCTGATCTGAACCCCATAGAGCAGTGGTTCTCAATCCTGGTCCTGGGGGACCCCTGCTCTGCACATTTTGCATGTCTCCCTTACCTAACACACCTTGTTGAGATCAGCTCATTAGGAGAGAGATCCATGAACTGAACTAACAAGCTGAAGATCTCAGTCAGGTGTGTTAAATAAGAGAGACATGCAAAATGTGCAGAGCAGGGGTCCTCCAGGACCAGGATTGAGAACCACTGCCATAGAGAACCTGTGGTCCATCATCAAATGTGAGATTTACAAGGAGGGAAAACAGTACACCTCTCTGAACAGTGTCTGGGAGGCTGTGGTTGCTGCTGCACGCAATGTTGACAGTGAACAGATCAAAACACTGACAGAATCCATGGATGGCAGGCTTTTGAGTGTCCTTGCAAAGAAAGGTGGCTATATTGGTCACTTATTTGTTTTTGAATGTCAGAAATGTATATTTGTGAATGTTGAGATGTTATATTGGTTTCACTGGTGAAAATAAATAATTGAAATGGGTATATATTTGTTTTTTGTTAAGTTGCCTAATAATTATGCACAGTAATAGTCACCTGCACACACAGATATCCTCCTAAAATAGCTAAAACTAAAAACTACTTCCAAAAATATTCAGCTTTGATATCAATGAGTTTTTTGGGTTCATTGAGAACATGGTTGTTGTTCAATAATAAAATTAATCCTTTAAAAATACAACTTCCCTAATAATTCTGCACTGTACACAGATAATCTCTTACTAATGCTCATATACAAATTAAGTGACTGATTCTCTACGTTGGGCTTCAACCATCAATAGGCTCTTTTGTGATGCCTCAAAGCTCTTTGCCCCAGATGTAATGGTTGTCGTTGAGGGGCATGAGGGTTCTGCTGCCTCCATGAATGGGGCTGGAACCTTGGATTTGCTCTTGGGTGAGGACTATGAGGTCTTTGCCCCAGATGCCATGGTCGTGATTGAGGGGCATAAGCATTCTCCCACTTCCACAAAGGGGGCTGGAACCATGGATGCGCTCTTGGGTGAGGCCTATGAGCTGTTTGCCCTAGATGTGATGGTTGTGGTCCAGGGGAATGAGGGTTCTGATGCCTCCACAATCTGGGCTGGAACGGAGGATGTGCACTTGGGTGAGGCCTCTGAGCTCTTTGTCCCAGATGTGATGGTTGTGGTCGAGGGGCATGAGGGTTTTGCTGCCTCCACAATCTGGGCTGGAATGGGGGATGTGCACTTGGGTGAGGCCTCTGAGCTCTTTGCCCCTGATGTGATGGTTGTGGACGAGGGGCATGAGGGTTTTGCTGCCTCCACAATCTGGGCTGGAACGGGGGATGTGCACTTGGGTGAGGCCTCTGAGCTCTTTGTCCCAGATGTGATGGTTGTGGTCGCGGGGCATGAGGGTTTTGCTGCCTCCACAGTCTGGGCTGGAACGGTGGATGTGCACTTGGGTGAGGCCTCTGAGCTCTTTGCCCCAGATGTGATGATTGTGGTCGAGGGGCATGAGGGTCCTGCTGCCTCCACAAAGAGGGCTGGAATGGTGTTTGCACTCTTAGGTTAGCCCTCTGAGCTCTTTGCCCCAAATTTGTTGGTTGTGGTTGATGGGCAGGAGGGTTTGGCTGCCTCCACAATCTGGGCTGGAATGGGGGATGTGCTTTTTGGTGAGGCCTCTGAGCTCTTTGCCCCGGATGTGATGGTTGTGGTCGAGGGGCATGAGGGTTTTGCTGCCTCCACAATCTGGGCTCGAACGGTGGATGTGCACTAAGGTGAGGCCTCTGAGCTCTTTGCCCCAGATGCCATGGTTGTGGTCGAGGGGCATGAGGGTCCTGCTGCCTCCACGAATGGGGCTGGAACCACAGATGTGCTATTGGGTGAACCCTGTGAGCTCTTTGCCCCAGATGCCATGGTCCTATTTGGGGGGTATGAGGGCTCTGCTGTCTCCAAAATCTGGGCTGGAACCATGGACAGGCTCTTGGGTAAGGGTTCCATTGAGCTCTCTGCATTTGGTCTGCATTTGGCAGCTGACGGGCACAAGAGCTGTGCTGTCTCCACTGCTGACTTCTCCTTGGAAGCTGATATACATCTGAGTTGACCTGTTAAAAAAAGACAAAGTCATGCAATGCTTCAACCATTTAAACATTAGGGGTCTATGAATAAAAACGGTTTGATACCAGTCACAGATTAAAGTATAAATTGAATTAAAAAGAGTTTGGTAATACTTTAAAATTAGGGTACACATATTTACTATTAACTAAGATTTTTCCCTCAAAAAACTCTTAATTACTGCTTATCAATAGTAAGTAAGGTAGTTGTTGTAGTAGTTATGTTCAGGTATGGGGTAGGGTTAAGGTATCTAGAATATGAGCAAGGTCTTACTTGCTGCCTTTGGTTCCTCTTTTCGTCCTCTGGAAAACCCACAAGCATGGGTTCGTCCTCAGGGGAACACACACGCATGGGTTCGTCCTCTCTGGAACACACAAGCATGGGTTTGTCCTCTCTGGAACACACAAGCATGGGTTCATCCTCTCGGGAACACACAAGCATGGGTTCATCCTCAGGGGAACACACAAGCATGAGTTCGCCCTCTAGAGAACACGCAAGCATGGGTTCCTCGGAGGAACACTGAAACATGGATGCTTCCTGTGGAGAACAGTCAGGCATGGGTGCTTCTTTCTGAGCCTTGGCAGGTTGGGATACTCCCTGAGACATCCCAGCCTTACTAGATGAGGACCTGTAGGATTCTATTGCCTCCACCCTTGCTTCGTCATGAAGGGCTGCCAGAAAAGACAGGCTTTGTGGTGTTCCTGTGGGTATGCATGCTTCCTGAGGGGAACACTCAGGCATGGCCACTCCTTGTAAAGAACTGTCTGGCACAGGTGATTTCTGTGTGGTGATGATAGGCAAACGTGTTCTGTGCGTCAAGGAGGCTTGATACTTATGCAGCCGGTACTTCTTTGTGGATAAGACAGGTATAGATATTCCCACGGTGAACAACTTGGGCATGGGCGCTCCATGTGAGGAGCTAGAGGCCATGGGTGTTCGATAAACGGAAGATGCTCCATGAGGGGAACCTTCGGGAATGAGTGCTTCCGCTGGGAAAACTTCAGACACAGGTTCCTCCTGTAGGGTCTCAGCTGGTGTTCCCTGAGAGCAACACTTAAGCACATTTGCTTCCTCTGAGGAACACTCCTGTGGGGAACCCTCAATCACAGGTGATCTCAGAGGGGGCTTAACAGGCTCGGGTGGTCTTTGTTTCAAGGACGCTTGAGGCTCCTTAAACAGACATGAACGCTGTGATCGCTCTTTCCGGACATGGAAGTTCCTTGTGGAAAAGGTGGGTATAGATAATCCCACAGTGAACAATCTGGGCATGGGAGTTCCTTGTAGGGAACACTCAATCACAGGAGCTTTCTGTGGGGAACACTTGGGCATTGGTGCTCCCTCTGGAGAACACTCAGACAAAGAATCTCCCTGTAACACGGGAGCTGCCTGTGGAGAACACTCAAGCACAGGTGCTTCCTCTGAGGAACACTCCTGTGGGGAACCCTCAGGCACAGGTGATCTCAGAGGTGGCTTAACAGGCTCGGGTGCTCTTTGTTTCAAGGACGCTTGAGGCTTATAGCCTTGGCGCTCCTTAAACAAACATGAATGCTGTGATCGCCCTTTCCGGACACGAAAGTTCCTTGTGGAAAGGGCAGGCATAGATAATCCCAGAGTGAACAATCTGGGCACGGGAGCTCCCTGTAGGGAACAGTCAATCACTGGAGCTGCCGGTGGGGAACACTTGGGCATTGGTGCTCCTTCTGGATAACACTTCGATGCAAGATCTCCCTGTAACACAGGAGCTGCCTGTAGGGAACCCTCAAGCACAGGTGATGACTGTGGGGGCTTAACAGACTTGAGTTCTCTCTGTCTCAAGGAGGCTTGAGGCTTATACTCCCGGCGCTCCTGAAACAGACAAGCCTGTGATCGCCCTTTCTGTACCTGCCTCTTCCATGAGGAAGAAGCAGGTACAGACAATCCCAGAGTGAACAATCTAGGCATGGATGTTTCCTGCGGGGAACAGTTGTCAGCCATGGGTGCTACCGTTGTAGCTCCTTGCCTGAAATAGGCAGACATAGATTGGCTGCTTCAAAGGATGTAAGATGGTCAATCTATAAAATCGTGGAATTGTGCTTGTCTGCTTGTGTCTGTAACACGATCTGTGAAACACTGAGAGAAAGAGAAAGAAGAGATATGTTGAGTAAAATCACAAAATCCCACAACTGGTTGCTTTAGGGTCCTTCTGTGAACTTGACATGGTATTTTAAAAATGTGGCACTGAGCATGAGACACATTAAAAGCAGGGTGAGTGACATTAAAAGCACAGTGCAGTGATAACTGTATTCATTTACCATATGTTAACATTGAAAAACTATTTAAATGAGCATAGTTGAAAACACACATGACTTTTAAGTTATGAAAAAGTTAAGTTTTGCATGAGACCTTTATACATCTTTTTTTGTACGTAATTTGTTTTTAATGTCATGACTTTGATTATATAGTCTGATCATATTATGATACTCATATGACAGTATGATTATATCATATGATAGTACTTTGAGATGCTTCATTTATTTATTTATTTCATTTATGTTTTTATTTATTTAACAGGGAAAATGGACAGTCAGTGACAGCTCCAGAATTAGCTAAAAAGCTGAATTTCATTTGTAGTCCCTTAAATTATCTTTAAAAAAACACGTGAAAAAAAATCTTAGGGGGAAAAAAACATAGGACAAACCTTATATAAACTGAATTTTAGAAATTTCAGCCAAATTTTGCATGCAAAAACAGGTCCATTGTCAATAGTGTAGAAATATGAAACAGTTCACATAGAAACATTCAAACCATTTATGAACAACTAAAAGCATTTAGTTTTTCATGCTTGTTCAATAAGCCAGAAACAATTATTCCACATGCATTTGTGGAACAGACATTTACAGATTAAAGGCGGTAAGTATTAAGGACAAGGTTACAAAAAGTTATGACAGACACCTTTCTACCGGCTCTGAAAAAACATTAAAAGAAAGATTCCCTGATCACCTGTACTTAAAACAGCTTGTATTTGTCAAATGTTTGTAAAACTTGTTCAGTTTATGTCCCAATTGTTGAAATTGTATGTTAATTTAAATTTTTACATGTAGAAATTTGCTGCAAATAAAAGCAGTTGCATGTAAGAGAAAGTTTCTTTTTTTTTTTTGCTGAGCTGATTTAGCTTCAGTCTCATTGTACAGTGTATTTTAGCGTAAATACGCACATAAAAATATTAAAAACTATTGAAACTATTTAGAAAAACTGTAGATGGAAACCATACTTACAATCACTCGCTGATAACACGGTACAAATGAGCCATGAAAGTTTGAAGTATTCATATAAACCGAACGTTCTAATTAATTACTGTGATGTCACAGATGAGCGCCTTTGCGAGGGAGGAGGGAGGGAGGGGAGGGGAGAGGAGGGGGAAGGGGAGGGGGAGATGGTGAGAAAGCAGCAGTATGATTTTAATGAAAAACATTACCCAACCAGTCAGCGTTTTTATATCTTTAGTCTTCCTGTCATGGGCGTAAATTTCATTTAACAGTAGGGGGGGACAATAAATATAAAATTTCTCATGAGCAATTTTTGAAGGGGACGCAAAATAATACAGTCAAATTGTACTTATAAAGATACACAACAATAAAAACAAAAACAAAAAAAGGTTTACAATTTTATTTATAGTGAGGTTTGTTCGGACGTAACACAGTGCTCATTTAGTAAATGCACAGCTAAATGAAACGCCACACACTCGCGACGAGCGGGTCTCGAACCCGGGTCTCCGGCACGGGAGGCGGACGCGCTAACAAAAGATCTAAAGGCTGGACCTACTGATAACGCTCGCTAGTTTATCTCTTGACATCAGGGAAGTGAGGTATACCTGCAACATTCTAATTGTGGCCGTTAATGTTAAGTTAACATTATGCCAAGTCGTCACAAATAAAACAATGCATGGGAAACGGCTTTGGCGTCTTGCATTGCATTATGCAACAAGCTATGGTAAACAAGCTAACGTTAACTAGATAAGTAATGTTTTAATTGCTAATATAGCAGATTCATGGAAAATTACATCGGTAATCAGCATTTTTGCCGCAACTAATTTATGAATGAGTCTGCATCAACTACATTAAAGAGAATCGCTTTATTTAAAGTTAATGAAATACCCTATTTACTGGAGTTCAGCATTAACTGAGCCGCAGCCACACACCTGACTCGTGCGTGTAAAGCAGGCAGTGGGCCAAACCACTGTAAGGAAGGGGAGGGGGAACTCAACTGTTTCTAAATGCATTTTTTGCGGGTTTTTTTTCTACTTACACGAGTAGGTATACATACATATATTTTTCACAATAAAGAGTGCGATTTTTTTTTTTAATAATTTTTTTAGGGGGGGGGGGGGGGGACAACCCTCGGATGGGGGGGGACATGTCCCCCCCGTCCCCCCCGGGATTTACGCCCATGCTTCCTGTACATTCTTACAACATAATTGTTCCAAGCATATAAATGGTAGGCTATATAAATTAATGTCGTTTTCGATTTTGCTTTAAAATTCAGTTTCTTTTTTATTAGTGTCATTAATATTTTTTACATTTTTATTTTAGTTTTTATGTTGTGAACATATTTCTATATTTTTTTTCTTTATATAGGCTATAGTTTAGTTTCAGTTTTAATCTACTTTATAACCTAGCTACAGAAATTTATAGCATGCTGAGATTGATAAGATGATAAAAGTATGCAAATATGGTAGGTAAATTTCCCTATCAACCTCCGATTCGGTCATCCCTATGCCTATTCCTGATTATACCTTTCCCAGTGCACTCAGGTGATTTTGCCAGAACCTAATGATTACGAAAACGTTTATTTTTAATAATAATTGTAATATTTCAGTTAGGTTTTTCAAACTGTTGTTAGTTTCGTTTTATCTTAGTTTATTGTTTACATTATATTTTTTGACATTTCTTTCTTTCTTTCTTTCTTTCTTTCTTTCTTTCTTTCTTTCTACCTTTCTTTCTTTCTTTTCGTTAAATAAAATTTTTAAGGCAACATATTTTACTATTTAAACATTTACAATATTTCTTACAACTCATTCAGAAAGAATTTTCAGAAGTAAAAATTTTATAAATAATCGTCCGAAAAGACCAATACAGCTCGTTTAGGTGATTGACATTGCATCTCTTTAGTTTGCTTTGCATTAATTAAAATGATTTAGCCTACATCAAATAAAGTTTTATAGATTCAATGAAACATATTTCCCAAAAAATGCAAATCGGCGGCACTGAGAACTACTGAAGAGAATGCTAAATATCCGTGCTCATTACAACAATTGTTGCGACTTTTCTGTCCCAGGAGCTGGCTACACAAAAATTTAAAAGCTAAAATGTTTGGGTAATAAAATTACCACGTTTTTTTCATGTATTTTTGAGGACATGTGCACACTATAAAAGCAACTGATGCAAGCTGGTTCCATGTGGTTTTAAATCAGATACTCCATATCTGGACATCCGACCTACGCCATCAGATTCTCACCCTGATCACATTCTGAAGTTCTTCTCTCTCCCTGTGGTAACTAAGCTTGCTGTGATAGATGGTGATGACGGTGATACCAGTGTGAAGCACCGCCAGCCACCATCATTTTGATGGTTTTTACAGTACTAAAAATAATTTAGTTCAGAGAACCGACATACAATTAAAAACAGTCGCAAGACAGATCAGATTTAATTTAACACTTGAGGAGAATGAGTCCAGCTGACTGACAATAAGACAGAGGTGAGAAAGACAAGATTGATGATTTAGTTTCAAAACGTAAAGTGCCTGTTTGGCAATATTTGGATTTCAAAAAGCCTGCTGATTTCCACCGTTTGTCTAAGGTGATATTGGAAGGTTTTTTAAACATTCGTTTATTTGGTTCCTCAGTTTTCGCTAATTTTTACTTTTATTTAAACTTAACTTGTAATTTATTTATTTTATTTGACATCAAGGTGTATGCCGTGTCTCGTTTTGCTAATAAACGTTTCTTATTTGGAGCCACAATGTTTAAGCTATATTGTTTTGTATACCTATTAGACTTTGTGAAAGTGATTTATTTTATATTACACTATAGCATGGTGTATTTTAAATCGTTTTGTTAATAAAAGTTATATGATTTATATATAGGCTGTAATTTTGCAGTTCTATTTTGTTGTTGCTTGAATTGCATTAAAAGCAAAGGAAAGCGAAGAAAAGAGGAAAAATTCAAACAAACTAAAAATGAACAATTGTGGGCCAAAAAGTTGGATATGGTAAAAAGATCGGATCTATGCATTAAGACTTGCAGTGTAAACGCAGCCAAAAACATGCTGAAATAGAAACCAATTTCCAGAGCGCAAACCATAACACACTAGATAGGTTGCCAAATATGCAATTAAATTCTATTATTACAACTGAGCGTGCTATTGATTTTGTTTGAGGGTGCTTAGCAGAACCGTAGAACCGGGCCTGGATAAGAGAAAAAGAAAAAAAGAGTATAAAAAGAGTATAAAACAATGCCGCTATTATAAAATATAACATTAAAAAGTGTATAAATCACTCGTTTTTCTAAAAAAAAAAAAAAAAACATTTTCCAACAGCGACACCAGCAGGTAAAGTTACTGCGGAGTCCACATCTCTCACCTCCCCTGATCTCACTGAGTTTTAACAGACCTTCTAAAAGCATGAGGTGAGTTTGGTGTGGGGAAATTGAATATAATTGGGGGAAACTCATGTGAGAGACTGCCTCCATGCCATATTATTGGATATCGTCACCTTGGAATTATAAGGTTCTATCTGCGTTCCGAGTGGTTTTGAGTCAAGTCAAGTAGGTTTTATTGTCATTCCAACCATATACAGTTCAGTACACAGTGAAACGAAACAACGTTCCTCCAGGACCAAGGTGCCACATACATGCAACAACATAAATTAACAGCACAACAACACAACAAAAGTTTTTGACAACAAAAAAATAGACAAAGTGCATGTGCAATTACAGGTGTGCAAACGAGCAATGTGCAACAAGAGCTAGAAAACAACAAAACAATGTGATACGTTGCAGTAGTTGTGCAATGTGCAAATATATGCATACAGGTAGGCATGTATGAACAGTTTTGAGATGATTGTGCATGTGTGTTAATCAGTTCGTCTGAGTAAATTGTGTGTGTGTGTGTGTGTGTGTGTGTGTGTGTGTGTGTGTGTGTGTGTGTGTGTGTGTGTGTGTGTGTGTGTGTGTATCAGTCCAGTCCCCTTGTGTTAAGGAGTCGGATGGCTTGTGGATAGAAACTGTTACAAAATCTGGATGTGCGTGCCCGAATGCTTCGGTACCTTTTTCCAGATGGCAGGAGTGTGAAGAGTGAATGTGATGGGTGTGTCCGGTCAGCCACGATGCTGGTGGCTTTGCGGATGCAGCGTGTTGTGTATATGTCTTCGATAGAGGGAAGAGAGACCCCGATGATCTTCTCAGCTGTTCTCACTATCCGCTGTAGAGTCTTGCGGCCTGATATGGTGCAATTCCCAAACCAGACAGTGATGCAGCTGCTCAGGGTGCTCTCAATAGTTCCTCTATAGAAGGTGGTCAGGATTGGTGGTGGAAGCTGGGCCTTCCTCAGCCTTCTCAGAAAGTAAAGACGTTGTTGGGCTTTCTTGTGCAGAGAGCTGGTGTTGAGGGACCAGGTGAGGTTCTCTTCTAGGTGGACACCCAGGAATTTTGTGCTCTTGACGATCTCCACAGAAGAGCCGTCAATGCTGAGCGGAGAGTGGTCGCTCCGTGTCCTCCTGAAGTCAACAACCATTTCTTTTGTCTTGTCGACGTTCAGAGACAAGTTGTTGTCTTTACACCAGTCCGTTAGCCTCTGCACTTCCTCTCTGTACGCTGACTCGTCGTGAGATATTGAGCTTCAAAGGTTTTGCATTCTATATAGCAAAAATGATATGGGGAACAAGTCTCTTTCCTACATGAGAATGACGGAGACCCTAAATGTATTCTAAATGTACAATATCAAAATCCACTCAAATTTTTTAATTTGGGAACAGGTCAAATGCAGATAGAACCTTCTAATTCTAAAAAGTCGTTTTCTGCTTGGAATTATTAGGTTCTATCAAAACATTAATTAAAGCAACAATTTTCAAGAAATAAAAGTAGTTTACTTACACTGTAACAAGATTACTGTGAAATTTACAGCAACTTACTGGCAGCAATTGGCAAGTAAGTTGCTGTAATATATTCCACAGTATGCTGACTGTAAGTTTCATCACAGTAATTTACTGTACTACTGTAATTTTTATATAGTGAATATCACAGTACCATAATCACATTCAGATTAATAGAATGCTCTTTTTGAATGAATTAATCATGAATAAATTAATTTTTAACAAAAAGTAATTAGTATACTGTACTATAATGAACATTACTGCTTTAATTGTGTGTAGTCTAAAAAGAAGACACTGTTTTTGTCACAAAAATACCATTTATTGACTTTAAATTGTGAAAATACATAAAATAGCATAGCATACAATACATTTCAATTTTGTATTTTTCAGTGTGTAAACATTTTTTTATTTTGCATAAACCTAAAAATATATAGATTCTAACTATAAAATCTTTAGCTCCAGTACAGGGTATACATCAAACATTACATGACAAACCAGAAAATAGTTTTCATTACTGCCGCTTGTCAGAGAAAGTATTAACAGCATTATAAAATAACAGCAATATCAATTGATTTAATTTTTAGTTAAGAAGTTAACTTAGCAAAGTGTTTTCAATATATTTTTTTATATCAGTGAAAATAAACAATTAACAAACAATTAACATTTATACAGTGGTGGCCAAAATTATTAGAACACTGGTATTTTCACCAGCTGAAATCTCACAGAAATTCCACTGGATTATTACAATTAAGGGCATAAATTTATGTTTGGATATTTATTTATATTTATGTAAACTGATATTTCCTACTTACACTACAGCAAAAGATAGAAATAACTGACTTAAACCCATGTTTAGCTGGTAAAAAACACTAGTGTTCTAATAATTTTGGCCACCACTATATATATCAGTCTTCATATATCACAGACATCAATTAGGCTTATCTTTTGGTATTATTTCTTCAAAGCATTTTAAGTAAAACAGCTCTATATGTAACAAGTGCCAACAGATGACCAAAAATGGGATGCAATAATTCTGGTTTCTGCATGTGATGTTCAGCATGAATCCTTTTTTCTTTCCTGAGATGGACATGAGCTGGCATCATTGTCCTGGGCTGGAGTCTTCTTCCCTGCAGTTAAAAAAAAAAAAAAAAGTTATTAATTTGGAAGTTTATAAGCAAAAATGACAGCTTAATTTTATTTTAAAATATAGAAAATCAGATAGGGGTCTACATATCATCAAAATATTTTCAATACACAAATATCATTATCAACAAACATCAAGGAAGGAATTCTATTTCACTATTTACAGGGTATCTGCAGAATTTTTTAAATATCAATTTATTGGCAATTTATGATCATTTTTAAGAGCTGCACAAGTAAAATAAACACAGTATGAGTGGGGTTGGACAATGTACGGTAACATATTAAGCCATAAAATTACATACAGTTCAGATAAAGGTTTTCACCAAAAAAAAATCTTATACAACGGTATTTCAGCCTTTATGCCATTAAAAAAGATAAATCAAGTATATAATTTATTATATTTATTTAAAATATAAATGTTACTGTCTTAATTGTTTAGATATTTAGAAGGCAACTTTTCACATTTACAACTCTGTGTTTTCTGCATAAAAACATGGGTCAATAACTAATAATTTGACCATAAACAACTGAAAAAATTTATTGGAAATAAATAAGCATTCTATGTCACTAGGGGGCGCTTTAGGAGCGCTGAAATATTACGGTTTCCCTAGTAACGGCTGTATACAAACAAAGCAGCGCCAAACTCATTTACGCCGTTTTATCAGGCATTATATGTTTAGTTTAAGACTAAATTAAAAAGCCATCGACACGATTCTGAGGACAGTCGGTTCCCTTCAGATACATTCATATAAAGACACGCACATATCATTGCCTTGAAGTTTAATCCAGCCCTATCGCGATTCTTGTCTGTTAGTCCCTAACAGTAAAAGACCTTATACAATTATAATTAGGACTTTTCTTATACTGTTTAACGTATTAAAAACTTTGTACGGTCTTAAATGTGAACTGAATTGAGGAGTTTTTAAGTACCTACAGGAGCCCTCTACTTTAAAATAGCTGGTGAAACATTTGCCAGCCCGACTGGAAAACACAATAGCTCCAGGACACTGGGCTAGCGATTTTGCGAGCCCTGTATTGTAATGTATTAAATTATCCAAAAGACAAACGATGCATTGTGACAGCGGATATGTTACAAATATGTAACCATTAAATAACAAATATAGACAGAGGCTTACGAGATCTGATGTCTTTTAGTCTGAGGCCGTTTCGCCTTCGATTTTGCGAGCCCTGTATTGTAATGTATTAAATTATCCAAAAGACAAACGATGCATTGTGACAGCGGATATGTTACAAAGATGTAACCATTAAATAACAAATATAGACAGAGGCTTACGAGATCTGATGTCTTTTAGTCTGAGGCCGTTTCGCCTTCAGCCCTTTAGTCCTGAGTGACGCAGTTCTGAGAATGGATGGCGTTTAGTTTGTGGCGCGAAGCCATTTTAACTGATATTACGCACAGCTCAAGTAAAAAAACACAAAGTCCTATGAAAAATGTCGTGCAGTTTTAACGCCTTACCTGTTTCTGCATTTCGTCCGTATTAAAGCAATATCCATCGCGCAGTATCTAGCAAGAGAAAAACACATGTGGCTTCAAACAGCTAATCCACAAACACACAGACGCACTTCCAGATTAAATGTATACAGCCATGTCAGTTCTTTACCGAAATAATGACTTTAGCAATAAAATGTCGCCATGCCTGAAAATATATCAAAATGTAATGCTTTTTGCAATAATATGCGAACACTTAAGGCGGGCGTACACGGTGCGATTTTTGAGGTCGTACGAGCTCGCATGCGATTTTTGTGGTTATCGGAGGGAATCGTCTCTTCTCGTATGGTCGGGGCTCGTATGGTGTATGACAACTTACGAGACGAGCAGAGTGCCTTACAAGCACTTCACGACCTCACGATCATTTTTAAACATGTCAAAAAACTTCGGGAGCTGTCGGATTGAAGACGTGACATGTGTGCTGTTGAACGAGCTGATTTGTTGAGCAAACTGCAAATGACCAATCAGAAGCTAAAGAAAACCACAGAAGAAGATGAATGACAGCGCCACAAGGTGACTTGGACTATTGAGAAAGAGGATAAACTCGCTGAACTTTGGCAAGAACAGAGAGCGCTGTATGAGGTATCGATCGGTGATCGATCACCTATTGTTTGCTACAGCTATTGCTAGCTATAGTGGTGGCCAACTAGCCCCCTCGACGTGCATAATACTACGTTAAAACATACATTACAATGCTGTAGCATTGCAGTTCCAGTGTCTTTAATGCATATGCTTGTTAGCACTGCTGTAGAGGTGAAGTTTTGTCAAGTTTGCAACGAGTGTACACACGCAATGGTGATCACACGGTTCCTGCATGTGTAGCAAAGTGTCACAGCTCATATTTTTTATATGCAGTTATGAGATAGACAGAGAGCAGTTGTATTGAACAGTACAAACACAGTATATTATACACAGCCTTCCTCTCAGAATGTGATTGCCTCGGAAATCGGCAGGTTTTAAAATCGTGCCGTGTACCACTGCGTCCGTAAAAAAAGTCACTCGTGACGTGTGCGTGACCATACGGTCTTCCGACTGTCCGAATTCGCACCGTGTACGGCCGCCTTTACCGGTTAATGTGGATGTCCGCTCGGTACCACCGCTCCCTCTCACGGTCGACTTTCTCTGTCTCCCGCTCTCTGAAAGTTAAACACGCATAAGGTCTCGAGTGAAAACTGTAAATATAACAATAATGACCAAAATATGGAAAAATAAAGAGCAACTTTACCTTTCTGAGGTAAAAATTGAAAAAAAAAATACGCCCATTACGTCGGTTAATCCAGCTGAGAGAAAAATGCCGATCTCAACTACTGCAATGTGATTCACAGGAAAATATTATTTTACTGTAGAATTTCCCGCGGTTGTATTTTTACCCATGATGCATTGCAGATTTACAGCAACTTACTGTATACATATTCCACAGTATGGATTTGTTCATTTTACAGTAATAATACTGTGAAAACTACAGAAATTTGTTACAGTGTATAATTTGTTTTAAAACATAAATTACTGTTGTAACAATGTGTCAACATGTATGAGAATTTAATGTTTTAATGCTGTCTTTATCACATTTATTTAATATTTTAGGACAAATATTTTTTTCTTGTTTAAGATAGGCATAAAAGGCAGTGCTGAATATTTTGTCCAGAGCAGATGTTAATTTTATAATTATAGTGGGTAATTAAAGACATTATTGCAGAAACAGTTAAAAAAAAAAGCAGCTCCATCTGACCAGGACTTCCACAAAAAGCCATATTCAACCATATTCGCAAAACTATCATTTTCAACATCTTTAATAACAACAGTTTGATCGCTATTGACCACATTCAACATCAAACGACAGTGACACTTATATTTCATTATGTACTTTACATTATGCAATTGCTCTGCAGTAAAGCCATTCAAGGCAGTTGCAGATAATATTATTTGTTTTATGCCGGTAATAATGCCGGTAGCGGTAATTATGAGTAAAAAATATTACGCCATCATTATGTTTTAAACAGTGCCACTTTGAGGAATAAATGTGAATTGCACTCATTGATTCTGCAGACGTGTAATTGTTGTTTTACGTTTAATCGTTCCTGCTGTTATGGAGCAGTCCGGCGACATGACAAAGAAAGTTGATCCTGATTGGTCCTCTTGTTTGCATTCGAAGTGCTGATTGGCTCACAGATAGAACCTATAGAACCAAGTTATAGTTCGACTTTGTAGAACCTTTTTCTTTTCTAAATAAAAAGTCGTAAAATGTACACAACTTTAAAAAAACAAAACAAAAAACATCACATAATGTAAATAAGTGGTCACAGAATAAGAATATGTGATTAACTCAATTTTGACAAAAATGTCAGATAGAACCTTATAATTCTAAGGCAACGATATGTTATGTTTGGCTGTTATTGGTTAATGTAATAAATCCACTTCTTGTGTTTATGCAGGTTCTACGTTCGCGAATCAGTCTGAATGAACAATATTATGGTCTTGATGGGAAGACTAATTAAAAAAGTAAGTGAACAACTCACACACTTAGATATAACCACTTTAAGTCAAAATAATACTAAATATAGCATGAAGACATGATTTGTGGGAGTTTATAGTGAGTAAATCTCACCAGTTCACCAGTTCCTGGTGAAAAAAACAGCTAATACCAGCCTAGTTGGCTGGTTTTAGCTGGTCAACCAGCCTGGTTCCCAGCAAACATTTGGACGTGTAATGACCGTTGAAAAGACGTCCGTCCGACACGTCCCGTCATGGTTGAAAAATAGTTCCAAAATGGAAGTTGAACCGACGTCTTTTCTGGCCGTGAATTCCACGTCTCTTCAGCGCGTCCCTGGACGTCAGAATTAGTCTTCTTCTGGATGTTTATATGGTGTGTTTATGCATAAGTGTAGGCATATAAGCCTGCTTATAAAATAATCATACACTAATTGTGTTAAATCGTAAACAGGCGATTTTGACGTTTACACATCTAAACTTGACAAAGGTTCTAAAAAGGGCCAAAATCGGCCCAGTCATACCGAAACGTCTAGATATAACACGTTATAATCACGTGTAGATCAAACAACACATTATTTACTTATACATTTAAGTACTTAATATAATTAACTGCATCTGAATATAAGGTTAAGGTATGATACATGCAATTATGCATAATTTATAGTTATTACAGTAACTACATGTAACAAGGTCACTGTAAAATAAAGTGTTATATTATTAACATTTTAGTAGTTCATTACAAATGATCAAAGATAACGGGATGAACTAAAGTCACAATTTATTTATCACATTTATTTTATGGTTTTAATACAAATTCACCAGGGAAACAGGAAAAATTAACATGTTCATCACGAAACAAATTCAGTTTCATAACTAAATTTAAGGAATTGAGCTGTCACAAATATCTCCCACATCTTTTTCACCCGAAAACTTATTTTTTATAACCCCCACCCCCTGCTCTTCCTGGAGCATGTTTTAGATGTTCAGCCATAGCGCCATCAATTTCCGATTCCGTTGAATTGGGGTTCCACCTCTTCACAGCATCTGAGGGAAGAAAATATGAATGTAAAAAGCAAAAAGTTAAACAAGCACTTATTTTGAAAGTGTTTTTATCTATCAAACTAATTGTACAATGCAGTCGAACAAGACTTTTCCCATCCATTTCATGAACACATTAACCTGTGATATGAGTAACATGAGAACATTATATTTTAGTGGATTTCTCTGAACCTCTACATGTCACAGTATTGAGAGCTTCTCTGAGATACCAAATGATTGAATGTTTCACCAGGACCACTCCCTCTCCTTAGTCTTCAAAAAGTCTAAAAGTAATGTAGTGACACTCTTATGGAAATAAGATAATTTGTAATTATTTAAATTTGTCTAATTTTTAAACTGTGTGTCATGAATCAACATCTCAGAAAAATGTTATGCATTTCAAAACAAAGTGACGACTTAATTCATGAAGCAGGATGTTGATTTCATACATGTCCACATATGAGAACACCGGGACTAAAACATGTTAATTATGCGTTTGGACATTCCTGATAAAAACAGGTCTTTTAAATAAGACACAAGGAACATACGATGTGTCACAAATTACCTTGTATTATATTATATAAAGGTGTAGCCTTGAATGCAGCCTTTTCCAGCTGGCCACCACCCTGCATGTTGAATTTTGCCTTTAAGGCATTTGACATGATTCTGCGAGATAAATGATTCAGTCATAATATTAAAATGCATTGTAAGATCAGTATTACAAATTAGCAGTACTGTGCAGCTTGCCAATTGCATGCAGTGTTAAAACATACACTTTCACAACCACTCTCTATCATGTAATAAGTGCTCTATCCCTATCCAAAGTTTTTGTGACAAGTAATGACTCATTCATTTCTTACACTAACATTATGTTTTTATGTCTTGTTTTAAGTCCTACGAACAACCTGATTTAGCACAGACATTACAACTTCAACACAAAAACAGGCAATTATATAAGTAGATATAGTGTGTGACAGAATTATAGTATTACCAAAGGTTGAGGTTATTATTGTGGATACTGTTACTATTGTCATTTTTTTCTGAAATACGACACAGCAAAACACACAAACAATGCTAGGTAAATACATACCTGTTCATACACAGTCTCTGACTGACATTCGGCCAACTCTGGACAGTTGCTGAACCTAAAAGTGACACCACAATCAAAATAATGTAATAATGTTTTGAAAACTCAAGAGCACGACAGAATTGACAGCAAACAAAAACAATGGTATCGATATTGGCATTAGATTATCGATAAACAACTACTTGTACCTCTAATAAAAGATTTACAAACTGACTGTTTGCAAACTTTGCTTTAATGAATTGCCCATAAATGGCCTGCGTTTCAAACACCATATAATATTCCTTACTTGCTGATGGCATGGGGTAATTATCTGGTTCCACCTATTTGAAATTGTAAAACACCAAGGCAGGCTCCACTGTCCCCTCGGA
Source organism: Garra rufa (assembly GCF_049309525.1). NCBI lineage: Eukaryota > Metazoa > Chordata > Actinopteri > Cypriniformes > Cyprinidae > Garra > Garra rufa. The sequence continues at coordinate 26,057,544 of NC_133366.1, read as the reverse complement.
TTCTGAGCTGCTGTCCTCTTCCGCTAAGGCATCAACTCTTGCCCTTCGACATCTCCACTTTCTTTGATAGTCAGAGGACATGTTTAGCAAATCTGAAATTACAAAATACTTTTAAAGCACTTATTGAAGTCAGCCATGCTCAAATTAATTTACAGATTTCAGTGAATTATTCCTGAGCTCCTCCTACAGTTTTAACATATCACAGTCTTTCATTGCATTTATTTTCAGAAATAAACTTTCAGAATGCTACATCTGAGTAGTACTTTTTAATTTAATCTTTAAACATGTTTAATCAACCGATGTGCTCTTATGTGCTGCATGTCATTGGTATCAAAGTACATATATACATTTAACTATTGTTTTTTTTCCTTTTATAGCTTGCCTAATAATAAAGAAATATATATATATATATATATATATATATATATATATATATATATATATATATATATATATATATGTATGTATGTATGTGTGTGTGTGTGTGTGTGTGTGTGTGTGTCAATGGATATAGTATACTCAATATATAATTTTTATTATATATCTCATACAAGTCATTAACACAAACACACTTTAACATTCTGTGATAACGCTTACACATAAAACAAATTGAGAAAACGTAAAAATATTCGAAAGCTGGCTACTTCAACTTTTAATTTTCATAAACTTTTTATTTTGCCACAGATGAGTTTCTTTTTAGGGTTAAAAAAGACCATATCATTAAACATTACCTTTTAGCATACTAGCTAACTTTAGCCCAACTTAATTTAACTTGACAGTGTGCTTATACTTGCTTTTGGTTCCTCCGAGTAAAACAAGTAAAAATAAAATACATTAATAAAATACCTCAAATGTACTTACCCATCGGTGAATTTTTAATGATTTGTAAACTCAAAAAACTCTCTCCTCGTGTGCGTTACGGCTCACTCCTCTTCTTCTGGTGTTTTTGGCGATTTTGCCAAACCAGCATAAAAAGATGCATTACCGCCACCTATTGATCTGGAATTTTGAGTATACAAACTGTCATATCTCGAGATAATCTGCTATAGAGATACCATATCGCGAGATTTGTAACAACATCTTGGCAGCAGTTTTTGCATCCAGCTCAGACTTTAATTGTGACTTTATGAATAACTTATGTATATAGCCTATATATTTAATCATTAAAAACGAAATAATTAAATCATATTGTAATGTATGGGAAACTGGTGGAATAATGGGTAAATGCAGTGATTTCACTTAACTACAAGCAATTTGTGAATAGAACATAAAACAAGATGTAAAACAAATGGAAGTTTTTTAAATAAAGATTTCCGTGCTGGTTTGCATGGGTCTTACTAACGTTTAAAGGACGTCAGTGGACGTCTATTAACAACCTCTTAAGAAACTACTTTGGGCACTTAAATTACTGTAGTATGCCAATGTGAATGTGAATGTAAGCACAATTGCTTTTGCATATTTCATAAGGATTTTATAGAGGTTGACGATGGACTATAAATGCACGTGTAAAAGACGTCACCTGCTGGACGTCCTTTCACAACCGAATCACAACCGGGTATATTTTGAACTACACTCAGCTAAAAGTCAAAGTAACAACTTTACATGCAGCCACATATAATTGTAGACATGTACAAATGCATCTGAATGCATTTTTTAAGAAATATTTTGTGTTAAAATTTTTGCATATTTTGTCGTCCTACCGCGACTATTTTTGGCCAGGGACAGGACGTCGCCGTCGGACCAATGTTTGCTGGGTTTAGCTGGTCAAAGCTGGAGGGCAGGCTGGTTTTAGAGGGGTTTTGGCCACTTTTCCAGCCTGGCCAGGCTGGTCTTAGCTGGTCAGGCTGGGAAACCACCAGCCACTTCCAGCTTAAACCAGCTAAGACCAGCCAACCAGCCTAGGCTGGTATTAGCTGTTTTTTTCAGCAAGCTTTGATGACTGATGACCTGAAAGATTGAAAAATGCTTAAGTTAAAGGAAAAAAAGGAA
>NC_133366.1:26003600-26055055 GCF_049309525.1 Garra rufa | reverse complement strand
GCGCCTCCCTTAGGGGTCGCGCCCCCCAGTTTGCGAACCACTGTCCTAACCTAACAAAGCATACACCAGTGGAAAGCTTATTTATTCAGGTGATGTATAAATCTCAATTTCAATAAAGTCACCCTTATGGCTGGTTTTGTGGTCTTTTTGTGTGTGTGTGATTTAATTTTGTCTTAAAGTTTAATAAACTGTTCCATTTCTGACTATTTTTTCATTTTGTATGTTAGGCTTGCAGTGTTAAACATCAAATTTTGTCTAAAAAACATTTCTATTGAAGTTAGAAGTGGAATAGGGGAAGGCATTTCATTTTATGTTGTAAAATAAACCTTTCCAGGGTGATACTAAAACCCCTGCTTCAGAGTGGGATCCTGATCACCGTGTCAGGGTTTATTTTATAGTAAAGACCACATCAACCTTTACATGAGGCCTGACCAGGTAATGACACGGTCAACCAATCAGGTATTCCAGACAGTAAACCCTACGTTATGGGGACAAAATGCCCCCACAAAGATGGTAATATCCAAAATCCTTGTCCTTGGGGGGACAGTTTTTGGTCCCCATGATGAAACAAGCTTCTAAATCAGGGGTGCCCAACCCTGTTCCTGGAGATCTACCTACCTGCAGACTTTAGTTCCAGCCCTGCTCCAACAAAGCTGTCTGTAATTATCAAGTACTATAAAACAATTATGCACCTTACTGCACGTCTTGCAGAAGTGAAATGTACAGTGGTGCTAAAACACACCTTTAATACGTGACCGTAGAAGTTTTTCTTTTTATTTATTTTTTTACGTTGGTATTGCTTGTTTTTTTTTTATGCTGCTACATATTGCAGCTGTTCAGAATTCAAATATGTGATGTCTGCATAATAATTAATGAAAAACAGATGACAACCACATTGTAATACTACTAATAATAATAAAATAGAACAGAATGGATTCAGCACATTCATCTTGAAGCTCTGATTAACCCATGATCACAAGTTCTGAATCATACTGTATATCTAAATTACTTTTGTTGTCCTGTGGATACAGGTACTGCACTGTAAAAGAAGGATTGCAATGTCCTTAGTAGTGCATTACTATTTATGCATGGCTCTGGATATAGATTTACAAGACAAAGCATTCTAAAATTTATACATCTGACAAAGCGTAATCAGTAAGTGTGACCTCTGCCGATCAGTATTCATCAGAACCGTTCCCACTGCACTGATTGCCTATGATTTATAAGCCTGTGCCAAGGATGCCAGGCTCTGGCCTGACACCACCCTGATCAAATATTCATCCAACTGCTGAGGAGACCGCCCAAGGTCCCTGTATATATCCCTCCAGTCCAGCTTTTCCTGTCTCTTATTTACCGTAAATGTTTCATGCTCAAATAAAAATTACAGGTCTTGATTTGGTCCAGCAACAGCAGTGGCCCGAAGTGACTGTGGCTTAGCTGGAAGATTGCCATACCCGAGGGTCTGCTAACACAATGTAATTATGTGTGTAAATCGGACTGCATGAGGTGAGGGGAGAAATTCTCGCTTCTAATTGCGCATGGCGAAGAAAAAAAAGAGCCTGGGGCTATAAACGCTGGTGTCAGTTTTAAACAAAAGAAAAGGTAGACTTGGATGGGCTTGTCAGATTTAAACCAGACAGAAAAAGCTTCAAAAATTAGTGAAGATCTGGAAGCTATCCGATGAGTGAGTTTAATACACATTAAATTGAACATTGTATTACTATGTTTGCTCATTGATTGTTTTAAATCAATACAAAATTGACACCTAAGCCCACGCCGCACGCTGCTCTGTCTAGTGCTTTCTTGATTTGTTCGCTGTGAATTTCATGTATTTACACTCTAGTAATTAGGAATTAGCGTGTCACATCTTTCATCAGTCAGATTAATTGTCTTGTCTTGAGTAAATAATTTAATTGGCTGACTTGAAGCGCAAGAGAAGAAAATGTCAGAGAATGGGGAAGAGACACAACACATTAATTATTGTGCAGTCAGCAAAGCCGCTACACAGTGTTTTAACCATTAGACTAAATAAATGACTTTTAAAGCTGCGCAAAGGAATCAGAAGATTGGGCAAATAATTTACTATGCGTATGTGAGATTATATGATGATTATGTTGCACAGACTGTTACACATAAACATAAACATAAACATAAACGCGCTATTAATTAACTTTTTGTCAGTTGCTGAACTGAAAATCTTGAACTTACACCCGAAGGCATAAATGCTTCATAATTAAAAAATGACATAATACATAAAAAAAGATTTTATCAATTTAGTGCTTTTAAGCATTTTACATTTCCCTTTTGAGGGAACATCGAATTGCGTCCTCTAAGGGTTGCTATAGGGAGCATCTCCTTTGTGACCTGTGTCTGAAGCCTGCATACAAAACAACAATAACACTGGCTCGTCACTACCAGTGTGACCACAGTATAAAAGAGCGCAGATAGAACACATCATCATTTTCTTTGTCTTCAGGGACGGTTTTGTTTGAAGCTGTGCATCTAAGATTAAGCTTTATCTCTCTTACCTCATTATGGCAAGCACTAGCAAGACGTTTAAGAAGTGTGCGGATCCGTGTCCCCATTATTTGGCACAGAAGACACACACAATCTTTGTGTCATGTGTTTGGGCGAGAAGCACACATGCAATGTCTTTGAGGAGGCAGTTCTTATGAAAAAGCTCCGCTCTGGTTTGTCCCTCTTTTCAAGGAAGGACCTGCCATTGCTGAAGCGTGGAGGAAACTGAGTTTGTGGGGATTGCAGGTGGAACTCACCGATAAGTTGGATAAAGGGCTTTCCCTTTCATGCTCATCAGTCTGGGACGAGAGCGAGCTGCGGGATGACGATGCGATTTCATTGACATCGTCTGATCTGGCAGCCAGTGCTCTACTGAGCTCCACCCAGGAAAAGCAGGAGATGTTAGATGAGGAAGAGGATGTTGAATCTGAACCATCTTAATCCTCCTGTCCTACGTATGATTAGCTGTTGGAGGTTATGGAACGTGCCACGGCAAGGTTGGATCTGCTGTGGACGCAGGCGTTACCTTTCTGATCATAACCCTCCAGCTCAAGTGAGCTTTCCATTCCTTCCCGATCTTTATACGGAGGTTGAGAAGGCATGGAATAAGCCGTTTTCTTTGTGCATTCATATATTCCAGCATAAACATTATGATAATATTGAGGGAATTGGCAAAAATGGCTATGAGAGGATGCCTCCTATAGAAGTGCTAGTTATGTCTCTATGGGTAAAATGTCCTCCCTTAAGGCTCCCTCCCTGCCATCCGAGCCTTTTAAAACGTACATCTCACTTGAATGGCCAGGCATACGCAGCAGCAGGTCAGGCTGTGGCTTCACTACACATAATGGCGATGCTTCAGGCCTATCAGACAGATTTGATGAAGGAACTGGATAAAGGCCAGGGGCTTTCCCCTGATGAGGTAGCGGAACTCCGCCGTACCACGGATTTGGCTCTTCACACCACCAAGCAGGTCGCAACTACTATGAGCAGATCCATGGTGGCCATGGTGGTTACAGAGAGGCACCTGTGGGTAAATTTGGCAAGCATTGGGAAGAAAGAGAAGGGTTTTCTCCTCTATGCACCGGTTTCGCCTTCTGAGCTTTTCGGTACTTCCATTGAGACTGTAATCGAGAAGTTTAGGGAGGCGAAGGAATGTTCTGCTGCTTTTAAAACCTTCATCCCTTGAAGGACCAAGTCTGAGCTCGACCAGCAGAGGGGTCCTGGCAAATATATAAGTTTATTCATAAACTTATGTTTGGCTATTCTTTTTAATAGTTAACTATTTTTTAAATTTTTTGGATCATTAAAGCTAGGTAAATATTGGTCACAGATATGGAGATTAACATTACATTTCATCAAGCTGATTACTCACTAAAAAATTCCCACAGATCATGTTTTCATGCCATTTTAAGTCTCATTTTGACGTAACAAAGTGGTTATATCTAAGTGAGTGAGTTGTTTACTTACTTTTTTTAAACTAGTCTTTCCATTAACGCCAGTATATTGTTCATTCAGACTGATTTGCGGACGCACATAAACACAAGAGCCAGGATTTATTGCATGAGCCAATCACAGCTTAAAATAACCATTTATATCCAATCATATCATGATGGAGGTATTGCCTCCTCTCACATGACTTTCCCCAATTCATTCTCAATTACCCCTCACCAAACCCACCGCACGCTTTAGGTGGTCTGTTAAAACTCAAGGAGCTCAGAGGAGGCAAGAGAGACATGGACTCCTGCTGTTATTTTACCTGCTTGTGTTGCTGTTGGACAATATTTATTTAGAAAAAAATGAGTTATGCACACACTTTGTAATGTTGTATTTTGTAATATTGACATTGTTTTATTTTGATCATTGATTGTGAAGCCATTTTATTTACTGTGCTCATAATTTTAACCACATTTGGTGTTCATTTTAGAGCCGGATTACAGTTCTTAGACAGACATAGACAAAGGAAACTGTTTTTCTGAAAATAATGAATGCACAGGACATGTCTGAGATGCAGCTATTTTAGCACAGATGAATGCAATATAAATGTCCCTTTTCTTGTCAGCCATCATTCTCTTCCATCTACCTCGTCACATACTTGGGCGAGACTTTCTACTGCCATTAATGACATGTATAGATTACACAATCACAGCAGCACAGAGTCTAGTGAGGAAGGACATGCAGCGCTAATAGCATTTGAGAGGCAGCACTGAAGGAGAAGAGGAGAGGAGAGTGATTAATATGCTTCTAACTGGGACTCTCGAGAAGGAGGGGTTGGTGGGGACTTGGTGAAAAAATCTTATGCAATATGCAAGAAGACAACAACATACCATCAATTTATCATCAATCTCCTACTAGGACGTACATGTGTATTTATGCTCTGTGATCTGGCCTGGGAAGGGAGATTAGGAGTGCGTATGCATGTGTAAAGAGTATCTGTCTGTCAGAGGTGTGAAAATTTACAGCGCTGAGGGATAGGCCAATCTGATTACCAATCAACATAGGGTATAAAAGATACATGCATACGCGGATATACTCAGCCGGAAGGGTGTGGCTGGTCAGTAAGTAGAACATTTGTATTTTGTAGTTGTTTACATCCATGACCAATCATTATGATCTAATGCAGCTGCTGTCCTCCTCATTCTGGTGCCCAATGGCGTAATTGTTTCTAATGACTGGTCTAACAAAAACATTTGAAAAACATTCCCATCATGTAATCATCTAAACTACCATTCAAAAGATTTTATTTTCCAAAATATATTAATATTTTTATTCAGCAAGGACACATTAAACTGATTAAAAAATGAAAGAAAATACATTTATAATGTTACAAAGGATTTTTTACCCCTTTAAATGTACTGTTAAAACCGTTTTCAACATTAATAATAATACATGTTTCTTGAGCAGCAAATCAGCATAGGCCTATTAAAATGATTTTTGAAGTATTATGTGGCACTGAAGACTGGAATAATGGCTACTGAAAATTATTTACACTAAGTGAAAATAGCATATTTTCCTAATGATATATGCTATTTACACTAAGAGCAAATAACAATGGGTTTTATTTACACTATGTTAAAATAGAAGGATTTTCTGATATTTATAATGCTTATTGCAAATAGACGCAATTATCTGCACCTCAGTATTGTAGTAAATTAAAACATTATGCAGTAATTACGTGTGAATTATAGTTTATAATTAAATTTATTAAATAGTACTTCCTTTATTGGGACAATAAGCCCTCCATACACCTACCCTAACCCTAACCGACACTTTATTTTCAACTTTTCAATTATGTCCTTCATTTTATTGAAAATAAATGCCATTCTGATATGATAGATCCTTTGAAAAGGAGCCTAGAATTTCGCAGCTTTACATTTTACGCCGGTATTAGTACACGATATAACTACAGAAGAGTCAAGTTTTAAATAGGACAAATATCAAAACTCCTTGGTCATTTTTTAACGCAATGCTATTGGTCTAATAGGATTTAATGATCTATGCTAAGCTATGCTAAAAGTGATATCTCCAGAACAGGAGAATGGCTGAATGGATTTCAAAACGGTAAAACTCAACTTATTAACTCAGGGGGAGAGTTGGAGAATGAGCCTATTTCCAAAAAAGTGGAGTGTTCCTTTAAACAGACTGGAAGAGAGTAAAAAATGGGCAAAATTCCCACTTTATTTTAGTGTCTTTTGGCTTCTGGCAAGCAAAGAAAATAGACAATATATCTTTGTCAATCACATGCAAAACTTATGAATTTGAAGGTTAAAGGCTAGACAGAAGCCGTGGGCGTTTGCCTTAGTGGTAAGAAAAGTAGACAGGAAATACGCATTGAAAATTTGCACAGCCATTTACTATAAAAACATTCATTTACCTCATCAGAAACCTTGCTGTCCTCCATTAATGTGTTCAAACTTTGTACTTGGATGTTATATGGCCCCACACTTCCTACTGTGAATGTTGGTCTCTTATTTTGAAAACACATTAATGCCTTAACATCTACAAAGATGAAGAATAATTCATAGATGACACATTTTGCATGCACACTGGGTTCACTGTTAAACAAAAAATGCCCATTTGAGAACATTACAAAACATGTTTATAACAACATAAAGTGTACCGTATTAGACTTAAACCATGTTAAAGATGAAACATTGTTAAATTACAATAAATAAAGTTCAATCTTACCTTCCGTTATATCCTCTTAATGCCACTTGCTGTCCTTTAAATGCATAAGCTACGATTAAGAAAATTGGTCTATTTCTTCTTTTAACTGAATTAAATTCATAAAAAATACTAATTATAATAACAATATAAAAAGACAGCTAAAAAAAAAGCAAGTATAATTATAAACATGATTTATGTGACTAAACAAATTTTGGATGCAGTACTTTTCTTTGTTCCTTGCAACTACTTTGATGATTTTAACATATTTAATAAAGCAGATCATTCATTTGATGGCTTAAAAACATGTAACAGAATAAATCAGTAACGAATTGAGGCCAACGTACTCGTATGATGGTCTGAGGACAACATCGCGTAACAGAATAAATCAAGAGACGACTTGAGGCCAACTTACTCGTATGATGGTCTGAGGACAACATCGCTTAACAGAATAAATCAAGAGAGGACTTGAGGCCAACGTACTCGTATGATGGTCTGAAGACAACATCGCGTAACAGAATAAATCAAGAGACGACTTGAGGCCAACGTACTCGTATGATGGTCTGAGGACAACATCGGGTAACAGAATAAATCAAGAGACGACTTGAGGCCAACGTACTCGTATGATGGTCTGAGGACAACATCGGGTAACAGAATAAATCAAGAGATGACTTGAGGCCAACGCACTCGTATGATGGTCTGAGGACAACATCACGAATAAACAGAATAAATCAAGAGACGACTTGAGGCCAACGTACTCGTATGATGGTCTGAGGACAACATCACGAATAAACAGAATAAATCAAGAGACGACTTGAGGCCAACGTACTCGTATGATGGTCTGAGGACAACATCACGAATAAACAGAATAAATCAAGAGACGACTTGAGGCCAAGGTACTCGTATGATGGTCTGAAGACAACATCGCGTAACAGAATAAATCAAGAGATGACTTAAGGCCAACATACTCGTATGATGCTCTGAAGACAACATCGCGTAACAGAATAAATCAAGAGACGACTTGAGGCCAACGTACTCGTATGATGGTCTGAGGACAACATCACGAATAAACAGAATAAATCAAGAGACGACTTGAGGCCAACGTACTCGTATGATGGTCTGAGGACAACATCGCGTAACAGAATAAATCAAGAGACGACTTAAGGCCAACATACTTGTCACAGTTTTGTCTGTCTTGTCATTGGTTTTGCCCATTTGTCTTCCCCCCGTTGATCTGTCATTTGGTTTAGCCCTTCGTCATTGTTATTCCCTGCACCTGTTCTTGTAATTATTAGTCATCTGTGTCACCTGTGTTTGTTAATTAGTCTGTCTTTAAAAGTCTGTCTTTGATTTCAGTTCCCTGTCGGTCCTTTTGTAATATAGATGTTTGTGAATGTTCCTGCCTTGTTCCTGCCTTGTTCCACTTGGAGATTTATATTAAATATATTGTATTTTGTATATATCGTCTATCGTCTCGTCTACTCCTGCACGCACCCCTGACATAAGGACCGACCAACTACAGTTTACCCGGCACCTCTCCCTGCGTTTATTTTCCGTTTTTTGTATCAGTGTTTTATTTTTTTTTCCTCATGGATGACCCCAACGTCTTCTTCATCCTCCTGAAGCAGGGGAACCGCTCTCTCGAGGACCACATCAGAGACTTTCTGTTCCTCGTCCCATCTACTCATTACCCGGACAGCTGCTTGTGCACGTTCTTCCGCAACGGATTAAATGAAAACATCAAGACGCAGCTGTCCGGGGAGGGTCCTCGAGAGAGCCTTGCCGGATACATCGAGTGGGTGCTGGCGTCCAGTGGATCTTCCTGGACTGTCGGCTTCGTCGAGGAGGACGTCAGCCCCACTCACGACCCAGAGAGCAGCCAATCATCGCCCCCGACATGCAGAGCGGGAACTCGAGCGCACCGCGGATGAGGGATTAGAGCCACGAGCGACAGAGCCAGAGCCCTCTCCGGCTGACCAGGTGCGTGAGCCGGATTCTACATCTGTGACGGTGGATTGCGACGTGGAGCAAGTGAGGGAAATGGAGAGCCCTGCCCACTGCAACTCCGCTGGGGGTGAGATGGAAAACTCTGGGGACCTTATTGACTTTTCCGAAGTTTTGGATTATATATCGTTTGACTTAATAGACTTTGTCACTGAGCCACTGACTGGCATGAACTTCCCTCCCACCCGCCCTCTTCTATCTGAATCTGCCTGGTCCCCGCTGGTTCCGCCCAGCCGTCCTGAGTCCCCGCTGATTCAGCCCAGCCGTCCTGAGTCCCCGCTGGTTCCGCCCAGCCGTCCTGAGTCCCCGCTGGTTCCGCCCAGCCGTCCTGAGTCCCCGCTGGTTCCGCCCAGCTGTCCAGAGAACCAGAGTTCATCAGTCAGTCCCCTTGCTCACCCTCAGCCCACCATCTCTGCAGTGGGCTCGCCGCAGGGATGCCAGCCTACATCGGTGGCATGGCTGGAGGATCCCTCAGCTCCGCCTCCAGCCTACGAGTCCAGATCTCCACCTCGGCCCTCCGACCCTGCGGCTCCACCACGGCTCTCGACGCCCTCCTCTCCACCGTCGCCCGTTGGCCCACCAGCTCCACCGGGCTCCATCGTCCTTCCGGCTCCGCCTTGGTCCGTCGTCGACCATCCGGCGCCTCGGGACTCCACTCCTCTGGCTTCGCCTCGTCCCTCTGTCCCTCCGGCTCTGTCAGGCTCCTCCTTCCCGTCAGCATCGCCTTCGTCCTCTGTCGCTCCGGCTCCGCCGCGGACCTCCGGATCTCCGCCTCCGCCTCGGCCTTTTGTAATATAGATGTGTGTGAATGTTCCTGCCTTGTTCCTGCCTTGTTCCACTTGGAGATTTATATTAAATATATTGTATTTTGTATATATCGTCTATCGTCTCGTCTACTCCTGCACGCACCCCTGACAATACTCGTATGATGTTCTGAAGACAACATCGCTTAACAGAATAAATCAAGAGACGACTTGAGGCCAACGTACTCGTATGATGGTCTGAAGACAACATCGCGAATCAACAGAATAAATCAAGAGACGACTTGAGGCCAACATACTTGTATGATGGTCTGAAGACAACATCGCATAACAGAATAAATCAGATAATTCAAACGCTTCTCACTGGTTCTTACAGCACATCGCGCTGCACTGGCTGTTAGACCGAGCTGAACTGATAAATGGTCCGTACATCGCGTTTCAAACTAGCTGTTTTCTTTATATTCAGCAGAAATTAGACCAAAAAATTAGAACTTGAGAAACTTTGCCGTGGCACAAAACACATATGCGGCCATTTAGTGGCATTATGTAGCCCAGTTTAGTTTTTTGTTTGTAACTATACAAATAACATAAAGATCTATGTTCCTATCAGACCGTTTCATTTTGAGCTGTATATACTGGTATCAACTCTTAACTCACAATGTTATTAGAAGGTGAAAATTGCTAATCTAAAAACAAATATGCATTTTATGATCATCAGACGTAGTGGTGCACAACTGTAAATGAATAAGGAGGTTTGAAAACGATGGTCTTACCTTGTAACTGTGCTTGACAGACGGGTTTGCCGTTGCTGTTTTTTTTTTTTTTTTACTTTGGAGCAATCAGCAGCAGAATGGCGCACTGTGATGGCATCGTAAACGTTGATTGGCTCGCGCAGTTGTTGTCCCAGGAACATCATTAAAGATATTGGTCTCAGGACAAGAACCACTTGGCAAAATCAGGATGAGAGTGTCATTTATGTCATCTTCCTACTCATTAAACTATGAGACAGGTGAGTTACTGCAAAAAGACGGTCATTACAACACTGTTAAGTGATAAATATATAGCGCCATGCGCTATGAAAAACCATGTTCATAGGTTTATCATTACATTATCAGCACAGAAAATACATTAATTTGACTAAAAACACCAGAGAACGGAAATGTAAAGCATTGTTCCAATCAAGCAAGACTTCCACGTTCGGGAAGAAGGTGGATATACTGCAAAGTTAAGCCATGTTGAAGTATAAACATCTCTGTTTAAAGACACATAAAGCCATACTAAAATATACAGTTTCTGGACATGCTGCGCATTTCTCAATATTTTAATGCCCTTATCGCTTGCTCCACTTTGATGTCAATCCCACAATCCACCATACTTCATAACACTTGAAAGTTTGACCTTGAGCATGTCTGTTTCAATGCCATAGAATGCTTCGTATAATGATCCATTGTGCATTTCTTCCCCACCTTGCCATTCTATCAACACACTATTTTGTAGTACCAATGTATTCTGTTGCATTCAATTTAAATTGAAAGAAAATACCTGCAAGGCAAGCTGCTGTTCTGGAAGAGAGAGAGGAAAAATCGCTGCACTTTAACTAAAATGAAATAAAAAAGTACACATTGTTTTACATTAAAAATGTAATGACACAACATAATTTGGTACTTATATAGGAGTAAGAAAATAATGCAATGCATTGTTAAAAGTTCCCCAATAACGATCTGAAGGGACATTAAGTTTCAAACTTAATTTTACTTTATGGGAGATAATTATCTTTTTCTGAATACCTCACCTTTAAATTGCTCCTGTACCTCTTGAGATTTGCTGAACTTAATACTCCTTCTCCACTGCAGTGAAAAGAAAAGGAAATAATATACCATGTGCTGCTATGTTATTGTCACAGTTCTGTCTGTTTATGTCTTTGGTTTCTTCCATTTGTCTTCCCCCGTTGATTTGTGTGATTTGGTTTTGCCCTCGTTTGCCCTGATCCCCGTCACCTGTCTTTAATTATTAGTCTGTCTTTATAAGTCTGTCTTTGAGTTCAGTTAGATGTTGGTCTTTGCATATGTTACTTATTAATCGTGTGTGGAAATGATCTGTGTTCCTGCTTGTTATTCAGAAGATTATATTAAAATAGTGTTAATTGTTTATCTTGTCTTGTCTCGCTTCGTCTAGCACGTACAACCATAACAGAAAGACCGACCTATACAGTTTACCCGGCACTTTTCCCTGCGTTTATTTTTTCAGTTTTTTCTGTGTTTGTTTTTTCAGTTTAATAATGGACCCTACTGTTCTCCTGATCCTCCTGAGGCAGGGGGAACGCTCTCTTGAGGACCACACACGTGAGTTTCTCTTCCTGGCAAACCAGTCACACTTCCCGGATAGCAGCCTATGCGTCTACTACTACGTCGGACTGAATTCTACCACCAAGGCGCTGCTATCCGGGGAGGGTCCTCAAGAGAGCCTACCAGATTTCATCGAGTGGGTGCTGGCGTCCTGTGGATCGTCATTGACTGTCGACATCATCGATGAGGACGTCAGCCCCACTCCAGACCCAGAACCCAACCAAACATCACCCCGACAAGCGGAGTTGCAGCCCGAGCCCACCGCAGATGGAGAGCCAGAGCCGAGAGCGACAGAGCCAGAGCCTGACCCATCTGACCAGGTGCGAGAGCCGACTACAACATCCGTGACGGTGGATTGCTACGTGGAGCAAGAGAGGGTGATAGAGAGCCCTGCCCACTGCACCATCGCTGAGGGTGAGCTTGGACAACATTCTGGGGATTTAATTGACTTTTTCACAGAAATATCCTTTTGTCCTGATCTTCCTGTCTGCCTGGAATTCACGTCCCTGTCTGCCTGGTATTCGCTGTCTCCTGACAGCCCCTCAGCTCACCCTCAGCCCACCACCACTGAGGGTGAGCCTGAACAAGATTCTGAGGATCTAATTGACTTTTTCACAGAAATATCCTTTTGTCCTGATCTTCCTGTCTGCCTGGAATTCCCACCCACCCACCCTCTGTCATCTACATCCATGTCTGCCTGGCCGCCGCTGTCCCCTGACAGCCCCTCTGCTCACCCTCAGCCCAACACCTGTGCAGTGGGCTCACCGCGGGGCTGCCAGCTTCCATCGGCGTCTCGGCTGGAGGATCCCTCTGCTCCGCCTCCAGCCTCCGAGTCCAGGACTCCGCCTCGGCCCTTCGACCCTGCGGCTCCACTACGGCTCTCAGCGCCCTCGACAACATCGTCGACCATCGGTCCACCAGCTGCATCGTCTTTTCGGCTCCGCCTTGGTCAGTCGTCACCCCATTGTCACCTCAGGACTCTGCTCCTCCGGCTGCGCCTCGTCGCGCCGTCCCACCGGCTCCTTGGGATTCCTCCTTCCTGTGGGCACAGCCTCCATCCTCTGTCGCTCCGCCGCGGACCTCCGGATCTCCGCCTCCGCCTTGGCCGCCAGAGCCTCCTGTTCCGCCTTGGCCCTCCGGTTCCTCGGATCTTCGGCTCTCCGCCTCGGGCTCCTTCTCCATCTGCTCCGCCTCTGTCGGTCGGCCCCATGGAGTCGGCACGCCTTCCACCATGGTTCCTCCCTCCGTCGGCTCCACAGTGGGTCGTTATCATGGCTGCGGTCTGGGTCTGTTCCTCCTGCCCTGGGTCCCTCCCGTGTCCTCCCTGGCTCCTCCCACCGTCGTCGCCCCCTTGGACTGTCTTGTCTGCCCCTTGGACTTTTGTTTTGGCCCCCCTCCGTGGGTGGCGTCCTCCACCAAAGCCTCCTCCATTATGGACTCTAGTTTTCTGTTTTTTCGCCCCTCTCTTCTGTTTTCTTTTTCTACGGCGCGAGGACGCGCCTATTCGGAGGGGGGCATAATGTCACAGTTCTGTCTGTTTATGTCTTTGGTTTCTTCCATTTGTCTTCACCCGTTGATTTGTGTGATTTGGTTTTGCCCTGATCCCCATCACCTGTCTTTAATTATTAGTCTGTCTTTATAAGTCTGTCTTTGAGTTCAGTTAGATGTCGGTCTTTGCATATGTTACTTGTTAATCATGTGTGGAAATTATCTGTGTTCCTGCTTGTTATTCAGAAGATTATATTAAAATAGTGTTAATTGTTTATCTCGTCTCGCTTTGTCCAGCACGTACAACCATAACAGTTATGTGTGGTGTGTTTTTTTTTTTTTTTTTTTTTTTTTTTTTTTTTTTTTTTTGATGGGCCAGTTCTGTAAAACAGTTCTTTCCTCACACTTATCAGGTAGCTCCCTCCAAAGGTCAGTGTAATTAGCTTGTAGCGCTAGTTCAAAAGAGCAGTTCAATGCTCAATTAAGCCTGAATGCAATGAGAAGAAAGAAAATTTAGCCTTCGTGCTGGCCATAGACATTGTTTTCTCAAGCTAATCTGATTTTTGCAGATTCTCTTACAGTCTTTAGAGTTATAATTTAAATGCATGATCAGCATAAAAAAAGGGTACTGAGGGAATTTCTCATTCAGAGTGAAATTCTGTGAAAATAGATCATAGGCTAGAGGTAATGGGAAAGTTACGTAACATAGTCTTAGCATCACGGTATGCACCGACTAATGAATTTTATGATCAGATTCAAATTCACACTAGACTTTAGTGTTAGATTTATGCTAATTACACGAGGGCTACATTTTAGTTAATTGTCAACCACCTTGCAAGGAGGAAAGCTATCTGGGGCAAGAATTTGCAGAATATATACAACATTGATATTGTTTGTTAATAAATGAATACCTTTTTAATAAATAACTGAATGAAAAATACTGATCAAATATTAAATAGAATGCATTTTGACAATTCTGTTGAATAATTGAATAATGACAGACAAATCAAATAAGAGAATCCCAGTCAAAGAACATTAACAAAAGGTTAAGTTATTCTATGTATTTAAATGGTCATTTATAACGTGTGATATAAGGAATAATTAGGAATATCTAAATATATTATATACTTGCACACATGTAGAGTGCCTTGCAAAAGTATTCATACCCCCTCATTTTTTCACATTTTGTTTTGTTGCAGCATTGTTAAACTGCTTTAAATTAGTTTTTCCCTACATCAATTTACTAGCCTGGCTGACGCCAGACCACGTTATGACTTCGTCATGATTCGTGGTCTGGGAACCACATGTTCATTTTCTCGTATTTGAGGCGTGGTTTACGAATGCCCAGAGCCGTTTATTGGGCGCTACGAATGTCTATCAAATGCGACTGTGCGTAGCTCATAGCCAATCGTTTCAATCATACCGGATGACGTATACAGAGCGATGGTTTAATGCCAAAAGTTGCTCTTTTTTCAAAATAAACTTGCGTTCTAAATTACTTAGAACACTATCTAAGGGGCCGTTCACATGTCGCGTCTTTTGCGAGCTAAAGTTTGTTATTTAAAATGTAGACGCGCGGTATGCACGTGCATAATGGAAGCGACGCGGTTGTGACGCGCTCGCGTTTTCCATGCGCAAGCTACAGAGCGGTTTGGAAAGGAGAAAGCGACGCGCCTAGCGTTTTCCACGTGTTTTTGGCGCGACATGTGAACGGCTGCATCGAATGATAACTTGCTGCCATGCTGGATCCATAGTTATAAACAAACTGCTTCGGTGAGTCGCATAGAAGGCGTCATCATCTTGCTACTCCCTCCTCGTTCTGTGATTGGTTCCCTATCTGAGGTGAAAATTTGGTCCATGGTTTCCATGCTGCCTTCCAGCGTGAATAAAATCGCGCTGCGTGGAAGGCAGCATGGGGACACCCAGGCTATCAATTTACACTCCATACACCATAATAATGACAAAGCAAAAAAACTGATTTGCAAATTTTACAAATTTATTAAAAATAAAACACTGAAATAAGTACATTGCATAAGTATTCATACCCTTAACTCAGTACATAGCTGAAGCACCTTTACAGCCTCAAGTCTTTTTGGGTATGATGTGACAAGCTTTGCACATCTGCATTTGGCAATTATCTGCCATTCTTTGCCTCACCTTTTCACCTCTCAAGCTCTGTCAGCTTGGATGGGGGCTGGCAGACATTTTCTAGAGTCCTAGTTGTTCCAATCGTCTTCCATTATGGATAATGCTTCTGTGAACCTTCAATACAGCAGATTTTTTTCTGAACTCTTCCCTAGATCATTGCCTTAACGCAAGTCTGTCACTGAGCTCTACAGGCAGTTATCTTGACCTCAGGACATGGTTTTTGCTCTGATATGCATTTTCAGCTGTTAGACCTTTTTCTGAGAGGTGTGTGCCTTTCTAAATCATACTAATTCAAATGAATTTGCCACAGTTTAACTCCACTCGAAGTGTAGTAACATCTAGAACAATATGAATGCTCCTGAGCTAAATTTCGAGTGTCCCAGAAAAGGGTATGAATACTTATGCAACGGGATCTTTTCAGTTTTTTATTTTTAATAAATTTGCACAAATGTTAAAAACCTATTTTTTGCTTTGCCATTATGAAGTAGGGAGTGTAGATTGATGTGGGAAAAACAGTAATTTAAAGTAGTTTAACATAAGGCAGCAACAAAACAAAATGTGGAAAAAAAATGAAGGGGAATGAATAATTTCGCAAGGCACTGTATATGTAAAAATATATACAAATCATGGAATAGATGGAAAACACACACACTGATGTTCATATTGAAGTCCAAATTAGTAAGAGCATTAGCGTTTTGTAAAAGGTTTTTGTAATGTTTTACATGTTTTGGAAACCGTGGATGTTTTACAGTAAATGTTGGTTGAGTAATTCTTTGAAAATCGTGGTATGTACTTTGCGTCTTACGAAAATATTCCAACAGTTCGGTAGGTTCGTCATGAGATCAGGCTCTTGTAAGCCGTTGTTGATAGATATGAAGCAAGTGTCACAGCGTACCTGTTTCTTTGCTTCATTTGTAATATATGATCCCTATATAATGAAGATGCCTACATACAGTAATAGATATTCTGTAGTATCTTATCGTTCATGAGTTTATAAATATACCGTGTTAAGAAGACCCAGAGTGACACAATAATCACTGTATTGGTGCAATTGCTACACTGTTGGAAAACCACATGCATTCACATATCAACACAATGCTGTAACAGTGGAATTAATAATAATGTGCAGTGGAAGAACCTCATCATCAGTTTAACCTTTGCAGAGAGGACAGCATCATTTGGAAACCACTTTCCCCTTCATTAGAGTAATTTCGAACTCATAATAAGCACTCTGGATGTTTGGCTTCTTCCGCATCAGCCCTGATATGCATGACTCTCCTTGGCCTCAGTGGTGAAGGAGGGTGTTTCTTCTGTTTCTGCAGTTTGCTGATGTGTTAACCTATCCCAGTGTGTGTGTGTGTGTGTGTGTGTGTGGGGGGGGGGGGGGTGTTTAAGTTAGGGTCAGTAAGCAGCTTCTGTTGTTTTTGTTCTACTGTACATGAACACCCAAAAGACCATCAATGATCTTATTTAGATTAGGAAACAATGCTCATTATACTCTGAAAATTAAAAGGGATTGTTCACCCAAAAATGAAAATTCTGTCATTAATTACTCACCCTCATGTTGTTCTAAACCTATAAGACATTCGTTCATCTCAAATGAAGATATTTTCAGTGAAATCCGAGAGCTTTCTGACCCTGCATAGACAGCAACACAACTGACACATTCAAGGCCCAGAAAGTCAGGGATATTGATAAAATAGTCCATGTGACATCAATCGTAATGTTATGAAGCTACAAGAATACTTTTTGTGCACAAAGAAAACAAAAATAATTACTTTATTCAACGATTGCTTCTCTTCCGTGTCAGTCTTCGACATGTGTTCACAAGACTAGCACGATGCATAACAATGTTCTGACGTAGAGCGTCCATTTCTCTTAGCTCATCGTCTGTATATTCTCATTCAAATAAGTAATGCTGGGCAAAACAATTGCAAGTCATCCTCTCTGTCAAAATCTTCAGACATGTTTACAAAGACAGTTTTATGTACAGCATGTCTTCCTCTGCTTGTAAACAAGGCACAGGGCATCTGGGTTCTATGTCAGAACACCAGCTCCTGCGTCAGCAGCACAACACACATGTGTCACAAAGTCAGCATTTTGGTTTTCTTTCCACACAAAAAGTGTTCTCGTAGCTTCATGAAATTATGGTTGAACCACTGATGTCACATGGACTACTTTAACAATATCATACTACCTTTCTGGGCCTTAAACGTGTCAGTTATGTTGCTGTCTATGCAGGGTCAGAAAGCACCCAGATTTCAGCAAAAATATCTTAATTTGTGTTCTGAAGATGAACAAAGGTCATATGGGTTTGGAACGACATAGGGAGTAATTAATGACAGAATTTTTGGGTGAACTATCCTCTTAAACAGTATGGTTAAAGTGGTGAATATTGGTAACACTTTCTATGAAGCCCGTATTTATAATACATTATAAGGGTATTCTTAAGGCATTATAATGAATGCATAATGCATTATAAAAAACCTTATAATATGTTATATCATCTCATGAGTATTCATAAAAACAGTTTTAATGTATTATAATTTTTACTTATTTGTGGTTATAGCTTTTAAGAGTATGATTACCTCCTCATAGTTATAACGTATTATAAGTCTCATATCTTGCCATTTTACTCATGTCACTTTACTTAAAGCATACAAAGACCACTTATAAGTAATTATAATAATATTTCCCAAAGAACCCCTAAGATCAGGCATCAGATCAGATAAATGTGTAATGACACATTTGTTTTATCAGTTTGATTATTTTGATGATACCCTTTAGACAGCTTTTGATAAGTAACTCTGCAACTCCATGTCAGCTAGCAGTAATTATCATTAGTAGTATGCAAAATATATGCTAACACTAAATTTAGATGTTTCCCCAAAAGATAAACTATTATATTATATTATATTATATTATATTATATTATATTATATTATATTATATTATATTATATTATATTATATGTAACTTTGCAAGTACATGAACCTTCTACCTAGCCTAACCTTAACCTAAGTCTACTAATACTTTAAGAGTGAAATGTAGTTGGAAAGTTTAAGCTTATAGTAAATAGAATAAGTGGACCATCAAAATAAAATGTAATATAATGTAAAAAATAAATGTAACATGAAATAGTCCATTATAAATTAAGTAGATTTAATATGGCGTCCATTGAGTGTTATAAATAATCATAATCTTAAAAGTTATAACCTCAAATACTCAAGTATTATAATGTATTATAATTGTTGTTACGATTATTCATGAGATGGTATAACATATTATAAGTTTTTTATAATGCATTATGCATTCATTATAATGCCTTAGAAATACCCTTATAATGTATTATAAATACGGGCTTCATAGAAAGTGTTACCAACATTTTAATATAATGAGAGTGAATGACACCATAACACCATAAAAGTAGTCCATACAACTTGTGCACTATAATCCAAGTCTTCCAATCCAAAAAAAATACCAGTGTGTGACAAACTGATCATATTTTAGCTTGTTTTTATTTTTGTTTTTTTTTACTAAAAACTTGACATCCACTTTAGATCTCAGTGGCAGTGGATTTCTTAAGGAATCGACTAAGTTGGAACCATTTTGAGTTTAATACACTGACTCAAAGAGTTAGATCAGCCAAAAATTATAATTGTTTAATCAGCTTAAACATGCGTGCTTGATGTCTGAGAACCAATTTTCTTTTGAGCTTCAGCAAGTCAGTGAAGTTTGTTGTTACACACGGTTATAGGGATAGTTCACCCACAAATGAAAATTTGATGTTTATCTGCTTACTCCCAGGGCATCCAAGATGTAGGTGACTTTGTTTCTTCAGTAGAACACAAACAAAGATTTTTAACTCAAACTGGTTGCAGTCTGTTAGTCATATAATGGCAGCGAATGGGCACCAAACCTTTGAAAGTAAAAAAAAAAAAAAACATGCACAGACAAATCCAAATTAAACCCTGTGATTCGTGACGATACATTGATGTCCTAAGACACGAAAAGATCGTTTTTTGCAAAAAAACTGAACAGTATTTATATAATTTTTTACCTTTGATACACAGCAATGTCCAACTGTCCTGAGCACGCACTCAGCATCTGGCGCCTTACCTGTGTACACGCTCTGGCGTAGTATACGCAAACGCCGGAAGGGGAAATCGGTGAAAAGTCAACAGCCCCGGATGAGTTTGCGCAAGCAAACGCAATCTTTTAGCTTTAAATCGGTTTAAACAATCAGGATAAGCGCAAGTAAGTACCATTTTGATTAGCTGCTATACCCACAATCTCTGTGCACTGTGTAAACAATGAGTGTCGTATACACGCAAAAGATTGCTTCAGGTGTTTGCGTAGACATCCACTTTAGATCTTAGTGGCAGTGGATTTCCTAAGGAATCAACTGAGTTGGAACCATTCAGAAAATATCCCAGATTCTTGAGCCAAAAATGATAAATGTTTAATAAGCTTAAACATGTGCTTGATGCATGAGAACCAATTTTCTTTTGAGATTCAGCAAGAGTCAGTGAAGTTTGATGTTACACACGGTTAAGCTTCTGTTTACTATATTTGATGTGGTCTATGTGTGTTAATTGATCAGTGTTTATATGTGAATAAAACCCTAAATTAATGCTGTTCAACTCTTTACAAGGCTTGGACTAAACTGCCCGATTACTTTTACAATATCTTTCTTCATTTTTTTGATTTTTTTCAATGGATTGACAAAAATATGACATAATATTGAAAATATCTTTGAATTCTGAGAATGACACAAGGGTGCGTAAAAACAATGTCAGAATTTTCCTTTTTGTGTGAACTATGCCTTCACTGATCTAGTCATAGAGCTTTGAAAGTTATCAGTGGCTTAAATGTTAATTTGTTTTAGACTGAAATAGTCCTTAAACTAATGGTAACAAATTAATGTTGATCATTCTAGCTCAAACCAAATGAGAAACATCTTTAACAAGAATGAGATTCTACACAAAACAGCTCATTCTGTTGCATATTTAAAGCATAACATCTCTAATTTTCAAATCCTTGCAATTGCAAAAACACAAGGCCACATTTCATTATGGGACTTTCAAATGAAATTAAATTCTTGATGGAGTCCTGCTGGTGGATTACATCACTTATATCCGGGCTCATGCATTCTCTGTCATCAAATATCTAAGCAGTGTTTTATTAACTATGCATGGGAGGAACTTTAAATTGCTCTGAAATATGATTTTCTGCTTCACTTACCGCCGGCCAGCCAAGATTATGGCCACATGAAGATTCACCAGCAAGATTTCACAAAAGCTGTTATGCTGATGGTAATTTTTCCATCAAGGTGGGCGGTAGGGTTGATGGATGAATGGACGGACGGATGAATAAACCAGTGAGAGAGAACATGAATGAATTAGAGTGAAAGCTGTTTAAGTTCTGTGTACGTGAACCCACCAACCATTAATACGATGACAGTGTGCGTCATGAAGGTGAATTATGAATAAGCTAATTTATGTAAATGCGTTTATTGGTCTAAGTACCGGTGGAGCAGTGATTTATGTAATGTCTGCTGTGACTTTATAACATGTTGACAGAAGTAGAGCATGTCAGCACTTGGGGAGTTAATCCTGAATTTTTCAGCTTTATATCTCTCCGAGAATGCTAATGATGTGTGTTGCTTTCCCTCAACTAGTCCCCTGAGGCTTCTCATACAGATAAATGAACACGCACACACTATTCCTTCACATGAGACTTCAGTCTCAGCACTCAACCACAGAAGCTCATATTGACAGCTAAAGATGTGTGTGCGGTGGCAATCATCAAACATTAGCTGTTAGCTGTCTGCTAAGTAAATATACCCTCTTCAGAGCATCCCATCAGTCATGTCTTAAGGTGTTGCTTTTGTGTTACAGTTTGCCTTTGTGTGTGTGTTTATGTGTGTGTTCTGAGGCATCACAAATAACAGCTTGGACTGTGCAGATCACTTGCTTCGCAGGCCAAATCTCAGTAGGCATTTTGAGTTTAACACCAACTCAACCATCACAACCTCATTTGCTCAATGACTTCTGATGATTACTTTATGCATCTGTACACGCCTGATTTGGTTTGTTTTTCATCATCTGAATTCTTTTGTATTATCTGCAGGCAGAATGTGGATATTAATACATCAGGATCACAGTGCTCTACAAATCAGAATACGAATTTGTGGCATGAAGTCTGTGTGTTAGCTTTGAGGCTGTGTTAGTTTGCTCCTAAAAATGTGCAACATATACAGCGGTGGCCAAAATTGTTGTTATAACACTAGAATTTTCACCAGCTAAAAATGGTGTTGGTAGGAAATATCAGTTTACATTTGCAATTAATTGTAATAATCCAGTGAGATTTTCGTTTGCACAAGGAATCTGACAACCGCCAGTGCTCCACACAGAGATCTGATCTCATCATCATCCAGTCTGTCGGGAATGACATGCAGAAACAGAACAAACTGAGACAGACTAAATAAATTACAGAAGAACTGTGTCAACGTCTCCAAGATGCTTCCTGCAAAGCTACCTGAAAAAAACCATGCACGAGTGCACCTAGGGCAAAAGCTGCTTTAAACACAAAGGATGATCACACCAAATGTTGATTTAATATAGTTAATAGAAGTTAATTGATAAAGAAAATCTATTTATGACATTATTTCTGGCAGCATCATCATCTTACAGCATTTTTACACAAGTGCCTAAAACTTTTAACGGTACTAGCTTTGCAGGTAGGTTTCTTGAAGCATCAGCAATCAGATGCTCTCTAGTATAATACTTGCACTAGTGACTAGCAAGTAGGATATCGTGACCTGCTGATGATTAAAGGAATGGATATAAGGTCCTTCGATGTTTTACTTTATTTTTAGCACAGGAAATAAAGTTGGACACTTTAAGCACTTTCATGGGTTCTTAAATGGTTAGTTCTACCAAAATTTTTTATTGTGTCATCATTTACTCATACCCATAAGACTGTTCATCTTCAAAAAACAAATTGAGATAATGAAACTCAAGAGATTTTAAAAAGAAACTACTAAGAGTTTTCTAAAGAGACTTTATGAAGTCTCTTCTAAAGAGACACATTATACAATGACTTAATTTAGGGTATTTTTTATTTTTATTTTTTTAAGCATAAAAGGAAGCTCAAACTTACTTGCTTGACTTTAAAACCAGTGAGGTTCCATTTGTTGATGTGCTCTATAGCCCTATCCGGACAGTAATTGTTTCTCGTGGGGACGTAAGCTATTTATAGCATATTATCAGCATTTACAGAGGTTAGTCTGAATTTATTGCTATCCAAATCCAGAATGTCTGTGTTTTTCCCTGGCCGAATTACCCACTGTTTACCAACACCAAGGTCGTGTGATAATTTAATTTCCATCTGAATCCACATTTCAGAGTTTACAGGAAGAAACTGATTCAAAATTCACAATTTAACTACTTTTTGACCACCGCTGAACACTGTACAGTAACTGTTAAACTGCAATTGCCATGCATATTTATTGTTGAAATGCTGTGTATTTACAAGAACAATATTTCATAACTGCTAACCACAGCGAGTGGAGAAGAAAAGCATGTCAACATTTTTAAATGGGTCATTATGGCAGTAACAGGTAAGAAATGCAATATGTGTTATATACGAATATATACAGTGCATTCAGAAAGTATTCAGACCCCCTTCATTTTTTTTTATTTTGCTATGTTACAGCTTAATAGTACATTCGTTTAAATTCATTGTTTTCTTATGTTTTCTCATTAATCTACACTCTGTGCCTCATAATGACAAACAGAGTAAAAATAGATTTTTTTTAAATGTCTGTAAATTTATTAAAAAGAAAAAAACTGAAATATCACATTTACATAAGTATTCAGAACCATTGCGAAACATTGACATTTAGCTCAGGTGCCTCCTATATCTCTTGATCATTGCTAAGATGTTTCTAAACCTTGAATGGAGTCCACCTGTGGTAAATTAAATTGATTGGACATGATTTGGAAAGGCACACATCTCTCTATAAAAGGCGTCACAGCTGACAATGCATATCAGAGCGAAAACCAAGTCATGCCCTGCTGAAAAAAAAACAGCATATGCTGGTTAGGTATGTTTTGGTGCTGGGATGCTGGTTTTAGCTGGTATATGCTGGTCCTTTGCTGGTTTATGCTGGTCCCTTGCTGGTTTTTGCTGGTTTATGCTGGTCATGTTGCTGGTTAATGCTGGTCCTTTGCTGGTTTATGCTGGTCCTTGACCAGCAACATGACCAGCATAAACCAGCAAAGGACCAGCATTAACCAGCTAAGGACCAGCATAAACCAGCAAAGGACCAGCATATACCAGCTAAAACCAGCATCCCAGCACCAAAACATACCTAACCAGCATATGCTGTTTTTTTCAGCAGGGTGAGGTTGAAGGAACTGCCTGCAGAGCTCAGAGACAGGATTGTATCAAGGCACAGATCTAGGGAAGATTACAAAAAAATTCTGCTGCACTGAAGGTTCCCAAGAGCACAGTGGCTTCCATAATTGTCAAATGGAAAAAGATTGGCACAACCAGGACTCTTTCACGAGCTGGTCGCCAAGCCAAACTATGCAATTGATGGAGAAGGGCCTTGGCTAGACTGGTGAGCAAGAAGCTGATGGTCACTCTAGTTGAGCTCCATGATCATATATGCAGGTGGGGAAAAACCTTCAGAAGGACAAACACAACCGCTTGAAGGAAACCAGTCCTGCTCATCACCTGCAAAGCACTATCCTAAAAGTACAGTGTGCTGGTAGCAGCCTCATGCTGCGGGGCTGTTTTCAGTGTCAGGAACTATTCAGAGTAGAAGAAAAGGTCAGTGCACCAAAATATTGAGATAGCCTTAATGAAAACCCAGTCCAGAGCATTCAGAACCTCAGACTGAGCAGACGGTTCACCTTCCAACATGACAATGACCCTAAGCACACAGCCTATGTAACACAGGAGTGACTTAGGGACAACTCCGTGAATGTCTTAGAGTGGCCCAGCGAGAGCCCTGACTCAAATCCTATTGAACATCTCTGGAGAGACCTGAAATTGGCACATCCCTGGGTATGTAGGATCACAGAATTCGAGAGGACCTGAATACTAGTCTAAAATAATAATAAAAAAAACTGTTCATCATGTAAATTAACCATGTCTCTTTAGAAGCCTTGATTTAAACGGTTCAGTTCATGGATCTTTTGATGAATTTTTAAGCATTACAACAAAAATCTCTCAGGTTTCAATAAAAATATCTTCTTTTGAAGATAATTAAAAATCTTATGGGTTTGGAACAAGGGTGATTTTGATTTCTTTGTGATTTATCCTTTTGAGTTCTGTGAGGACAACATCTTATGTGATCAATATTTTTTCTATAGAAGTTGAAAGTTTAATGATTATATTTAGTTAAAAAAAAAAAAAACATTACATTACATTAGCCCTAATATTCAGGGCTCCACATTGCACTAACATTCACTGAAAGACTAATGCAGGCAACAGGTTGTGGAAGCACATTAGTTACGAATGACTGCTGCTTGAATGAAAAGACTCCATTTGTTTTCTTATAAACAAACCAATAAGTATTGAGCAGGCTGCTAATTGTTATGAGTTTCATGAAATCTAAGAACCACAGTAAACCAAACTAAAACAGGAGATGTAGAGATAACCTGAGGCACTATGGTCAGCCATCATGTACAGAAACTAAATTAAAAATATCAAAACAGAAAGATCAAACACAAGAATGTATCATTTACTCATCACAATTACGTCTTTTAATTATTTGTCTTTTTGACAAAATTCAGATTCAAACCTTGGTCACTGAGCATGGCTGCACCACTACACTGACTGACTCACTGAGTACCATTTTTTTAAATAATTGACAGCCCTCAATACACAGGTAAAATGCCTTGTTTTCCAACTCACTTTAATATTCGCCTCATAAGAGTGCACAATTTTTCCTTGTCTCCATGGGCAACTGAGGTACAGATATTAATATGGTGAGATTAACATTACAACGTGGTGTGGCTGCTCTGAAAGTCTGTACTTGAAGCCCTTAGTTTGATCAAGCGTTAAAGCTTTTTGTAAGAATGTAAAATGAAAAGTCAGATTTCATTAAGTTCTAAGATGAATGACTTTGAGACTTAAGTCTTTGCTCTCCCTCCAAAGCATGACACTGGTAACTAAAGTCTTGCAGCTCCAATTTGTACAAAACTAGGCAAAAAGGTTGAAAGAGACTGTGGACCATGGGCTGGAGAGAGCTGAACCAGTAGTTTAATAGAAAAAAGGCAGAAGCAATCGGCAGAACTGACAAACAAGTACTCTTAGCAGTCCCTCTATATGTAATGTGCAGAGGAGACCAACCAAACTAAAGACAAGGTCTATGAGAAGAGAGAGTGGGGTGTAAATGGAAAAAGTTTAAAGGTCGATAACACAGCATAAAATCGCTCCTTGTAAATGCTGGCAGCTGTGGACAGGATGGGTGCTGATGTGCAAAGATATTTGTGTGTGTGTATGTGTAGCTATGTGTGTGTGTGTGTGTGTGTGTGTGTGTGTGTGTGTGTGTGTGTGTGTGTGAGTCCATCGCTGGTCATAATAAAGGTCCTGACATGGACAGCATCCAGAATCACACACACACACACACACACACACACACACACACACACACACACACACACACACACACACACACACACACACACACACACACACACACTGCTGGGTACTGCTTTACCAAGATTGGCCATCAGGGCAGTGGGAAAGAGCCAACTCACTTACTGAGGACTCAAGAGAGAAGTGATTTTATCGACCACCGTCACCATGCCACTCTTTCTTTTCTTTCTCTTTTTCAGGTCAGATTGTGACTGCTGTGTGTGTGTGTGTGTGTGTGTGTGTGTGTGTGTGTGTGTGTGTGTGTGTGTGTGTGTGTGTGTGTGTGTGTGTGTGTGTGTGAGTGTATGTGTGCACCTGGTATTCATCACGTTGTGGGGACCAAATGTCCCCACGAGTATAGGAATACCAGTAGATTTTGACCTTGTGGGGACATTTCTCAGGTCCCCATGAGGAAACAGGCTTATAAATCATGCCCAATGAGTTTTTTGAGGAAGTAGAAGTGTGCACAATCTCCTGTGAGGGCTAGGTTTAGGTGTAGGGTAGGTGTAGGGCGATAGAAAGTACGGTTTGTACAGTATAAAAACCATTACGCCTATGGAATGTCCCCATAAAACATGTAAACCCAACATGTGTGTGTGTGTGTGTGTGTGTGTGTGTGTGAGAAAGAAAGAGAGAGGAAGAGAGACACAGAGAGACTGAAATAAAAAAAATGAGCGAGATAGTAAAAACAAGCTCAGCCAAAGCGTTATTAAAATTTAAACAAAAATCTATCTATCCATGCATGCATCGTTAGGGCACGAGCCCCAGTTAAATATTACAGATGAATCCTTATGTGTCAGTGGGATTGACGTAAATTGTTCGCAATTCAGTTTGAGTCATTTGGGCGCTTCACTCACGCACTTGATCTTTGCAGCAGAGAATGGAAACAAAAAAGAGCACTGGAAGAGGTGGATATTTATCTGCAATCCATTGTTAGAAACAAAATTGCAAATGTCTATGCAAGTTCTATCGTTTGTCAAAGATGAAGCAGCTTTTTATTGTGCATGTAGCTCGTGAACAACTCTGTGCTGAATAAAAGACCTTATAAGCAGAGCCCCTGTAGGGCTGCTGGTCAAAGGTTGGAAATTAATTGGGGCACAATTAACTAAATCCATTATGGCTGTCGTTTGCATAGTATTGCAAATTATAACCAATCACACATGATTCTGTTGAGTTTATGAACACTAGGGCTGTTCATTTTAAGCATTAGTCAACTATTAGTTGCGCGTTTAATAAACCATATAAATAAAAATAATGAGTCTTTAATTGTCTACAACAGCGGTTCTCAATTCCAGTCCTCGCGCCCCCCCCCCCCGCTCTGCACATTTTGCGTGTTTCATGTATCGCTTCCGACGTTTGTTCTATTCCAACGTTCCTGCCCTTCGAAGTGGACATCACGGGATATTCCGCCATTATTCATTAGTTCGAAGCGAGCGTATGTGTTCCATTTGAAGGTCATTAAAGCGTGCGAGACGTAAATTTAAAATGCATTTATTTACAGATGCATTTATGTCACACTTCTCTAGTAAGTTTCATCTGTGTGTGAAGACGCTACATGCGGTGGCGTAGCGTAAATATGTGAATGAATGTTTCGAAGTATAGTAAACAGATTTCCCCCGCTTAGGGAGCAGGGAGCAATGAACATTGTGCAGGCAATGTCAATCGGAACACATCCTGCACGGACCTCACTTCTAATGAGCTCGTTATCTGAATCAGGTGTGTTAACTAAGCGAGACATGCAAAATATGCAGAGCGGGGGGGCGCGAGGACTGGAATTGAGAACCGCTGGTCTACAAAGCCTAATAAGCACTCAAGAGCATGCAAAAAAAACCTGCACTGCACTAATATTTTTATAATCAATTAATAAACTAATGCTTTCTTAGTTTTATGCTTAAGCTTTAAGCTACTTTTCTATTTGAATTGGTTCATGTAAGTTAAAAGTAGAAATTTCACTGGCAATAGATACCTTAAATCTTTATGTCTGTAAGACAAGTATACACTGAATTTCAAAGTTTCAAGTTTACAGAGACCAAGATGGCAGAAAGAGCATCCTGTTTGCTTTCATAATTTTACAAAAGCACGTTTCATTGTTATTCTGAGTGCACACAAATTGACGTAGAGTCTTTACAGGTTTGACCAAAATCGGTATCTGTATGACCGAAAATGATGGAGTATTTTAAGAGCAGGTGACCGCAAAGGCTAACAGCCTTAATTAATAAAATAGCCAGTCATGCGATGAAATTCCATTTTGTTTAGTGTGCACGCTCACTGATTGAAATCAGCACTCTTGCAAATTCCCTCATCAAAAACAACAAGGTGCAAATACATGTACAATGTAAGTAAGAGATTCATCCCATACAGTGTAGATAGATTTACAGATACAGAGTTTTAATACTTTCAAACCCTGTTGTCACTTATACAGCTCCATATGCATTAGTTTTCTAATTCAGTAGGTTTGCTTAGTAGCTCACATGATACGGCATTGCACTTAAGAGACAAAGAGCTCCGGTAAGAAACCCTGTGAAACTATGCTTTGACAAAACAGCTCAGATCCGCTTAAGGAAGTTAAAATAGCATGGCTGCATCAACAAATGCGTTTTTATATTACTTTTGCATTTGTTAACACTATCAGGTAGGTTTAGGGATGGGTTTGGTGTTGGGGATATTTCTAATACAATAGAGAATTAACCTTTAGCGATACTCTAGTAATGCAGCAGCAATGTAATAAAAACATGCCATAGTTATGTATTGAACATGTGCTTTAGTGCCACTCTCTGGACATTTTTACTTTGAAACTGCCACGGAACATGTGTTGCAGAAATGTATATAGAGGCATGTATTTTCATGACCCTGGGTTGCAACTTCAATAATTACAGTGCCTTGCAAAAGTATTAATACCCCTTCATTTTTTTTCACATTTTGTTTTGTTGCAGCATTATGTTAAACTGCTTTAAATTACTTTTTTTTCCACATCAGTCTACATCTCATACACCATAATAACAAAGCACAAAACAGGTTTGTAACAACTTTGCAAATTTATTAGAAATAAAAAACTGAAAAGATCCCGCTGCATAAGTATTCATAACATTTTCTGGGACATTCGAAATTTAGCCTAGGAGCATTCATATTGCTTCTAGATGTTACTACACTTTGAGTGGAGTTAAACTGTGGCAAATTCATTTGAATGAGTATGATTTAGAAAGGCACACACCTCTCAGAAAAGGTCTAACAGCTGAAAATGCATATCAGAGCAAAAAGTCCTGAGATCAAGATAACTGCCTGTAGAGCTCAGTGACAGACTTGAGTTAAGGCAATGATCTAGGGAAGAGTTCAGAAAAAAATCTGCTGCATTGAAGGTTCACAGAAGAATTATCCATAATGGAAGACAATTGGAACAACTAGGACTCTAGAAAATGTCTGCCAGCCCCCATCCAAGATGACAGAGCTTGAGAGGTGAAAAGGTGAGGCAAAGAATGGCAGATAATTGCCAAATGCAGATGTGCAAAGCTCGTCACATCATACCCAAAAAGACTTTAGGCTGTAAAGGTGCTTCAACTATGTACTGAGTTAAGGGTATGAATACTTATGCAATGTACTTATTTCAGTGTTTTATTTTTAATACATTTGTAAAATTTGCAAATCCGGTTTTTGCTTTGTCGTTATTATGGTGTATGGAGTGTAAATTGATGTGGGGAAAAACTAATTTAAAGCAGTTTAACATAATGCTGCAACAAAACATGAAAAAAATGAAGGGGTATGAATACTTTTGCAAGGCACTGTATAACAGGTGTTTTTGAGAGTGCTTATACTCGCTCTATAGACTTAAATCAGTCATGTTATTTGCTAATGCAAATTTTCTTTGCTCCTTTCTGTATCCACCTTATTTTAACCGTAAGAGTGGGTACGGCCATTTGTTTTTAGCTGTCCAAAATAGCTGGTTTTGCTGCTTGATATTGCAAAATGATGTTTATTTTTGAATGTATTATCTTAATTATGAGCACACTGTAGTGCAAACTGTTTTATTGTTTACTGCATGTTGTTTTTCTTTTAGTTATTTCCCTATAGCAGTTAATGAACCGTGAGTCTCGCCCATAGGCTTACTTCCACGTTGAGGAATAAGGTGGATACATTTTTTTCACTGTTTGAATATCATTGGAAATTAAAGTGCTGTAATTAACTTACAACAGGGTTGCCAACTTTTGTTGCTCAGCTGGAGTGAGATTTTGATGACTGAATCAATCAAATAGTCTTAGCTGGATCCAACAATTTAATTTTAATTTCATCTTAAAGGGTTGGAAGTTAAAAGGTATTTTTGTTGAAAGATGAGAGCTTACTGACCCTGTAGAGATTGCAATGCAAATGAAACGTTTCCAGGCCCAGAAAAGGTAGGCATTGTTTAAAAAGTCCATGTGACATCAGTTGTTAAACTGTAATGTTTTTACATAAAAATCTTACAAATAAAATAACAAAAATACAGAATGTATTCCAACATTTTACATCATGAATGATTCTGTATTTCAGACTTTGATGAATGTCTGCCTTAGGACACTATGGCACTAAAAGCAGCTGTTGTCATCATGTTTGAAGTGGTGCTGTGAAGTATAGGAGCAAATGACCATAGATTCTCACAGGAGAATAGAGTGACAGAGATTGCACAAGAGATCCTTTTATCTAAACACTGTTGCAATATTCAGAGACAAGACCCAGTGTTCACAAGACTTTCATTTGGACGACATGTCAAGTCTCAAGTCAATTGCTAACACTTCTAAAGAAGCATTTTCACTACTTATGATAAATGATATGACAGACTTGATGAACTGAATTCATTCATTTCCAATAGAAAGTTGCATGGGGGCAGTGTGGAGTTATAACCCACAGTTGAAGTGGATTGTTGAAACCGTTGCACTGAATTTTTTGGACTTATGGAAGAAGATGTGATGTATTCCATTCAAAACTTTTTGTCAAACTTTATCATAAACAAACTTTATCATAAGACAAAAAGGTAGTCATGTGCCTCATTGGTCAGGTCAACAGTTCATTTAACAGATAATGAACAGAATCATGATGTTGATTAGAGACACATACGTTTTCTAATTGGCTTACATGCTCAAGCTGCAGTCAGATATTTTTTGTTGCTCTTTACAGTGTATAGTGCTGTCACAGAAACAATTGTGATTCCTCACAGCACTTATTTCAGTGATATCTGTCAGGTAGTTGGAACATTTTATGTGTGCTATTTCAAAACAATTGTTTGCCACACCATAGAAATGTTAGTGACAGTAAAGTGTCTGTGGGAGTAGCTGTAATGTGTGTCAGACAACAACAATTACTGTATACATTTAAGTGTGAAGAGCATACTCTTAAATATATAGCTTGCCAACTGTGAGAGCTACAGAACCTGTAAAAAGTCTATCATGAAAAGGAATATTTTAAACTTAAGCTTTTGCTGAAGTGCTGGATGGCTTGAATTCAAAATTGCACTGCAGGGAAGTTAGGGCCCTTGTCAGAGAGAGAAAATAAAGAAATGCACTTTTCTTTTCAGCTGTTGTAGGCTGAATTCTATCTCAACAGCCCCATGTCCCGAGTTTCTGAATTTCTTACATAATGGAAGAGAAATTATAAGATCCAGCCTAGATCTCTGCCTAAATTATTCCCCTTACAAACACTGCATGTTACCGTTACCTGGAAGTAAGCTCCAGACTCAATAAACTTGAGGCAAGAACAAGATGATTGAGTTAAAAAAGAAAAGAAAAGAAAAAAAACTTAATTTAATGCATTTAAAGACAGGGCCTTTAAGCATTTCTGCTTGGTTAAATGTTCACCATGTTGGTATGCATATGTATATAGAATTATGTCTATATAATAATATTATTAACAAACCAATTAACAACTTGGTTAAACCAAACCAACCTAATAAAAAAAAAAAATCTGACACAAATGAGTGATACCGATACTTTTGTTAAAAAGGATACCATCCAGTAGGTATAAAGTATTTGTATTTGGTGATGCGAGGCACTGATACCCGTTTCAACTAAGAAGAGTTCTGGTGGTTAAACCCAGTATTTTTGGCCACCATGTTGCTCTGACTCCGCTGTCCCTCTGTTTCTCACTCTACTCCTTCTCTCTCCTTCTCTTTTTCTCTTGCTCGCTCTTTTAGCCTTCTCAGTGTGAGGGCTGAGTTCTAAAAAATAGTCGATTTAAAAGTGGCAGCCAACAGTGAAGTCTTATTGCATTTTTTTTTTTTTTTTTTATCATTTGTGTTTCTACTTCAGGACAATCCCATATTGCAGAGATACTAAACAGACCACATTACGACAACATTTGTATATAACAAAAAAAAAATCTCCCTTTTCTCTATTCAAAGCAATAAATGTTTTATTTGTATATGGGATTAATATTCATCTGATCACTAGTGGGCAGTGGTAAATACATATTTAAATGAAGTTTAGTGATCCAGCCCTCAAATCACATCAACACGTTTGTTTTGTAAATGCTGGTTCAACTAAGTTCATCCTGACAACAATGAAGGTCTGTCTGATTAATTAATCAACTATTGAACTAAAAGAAAGAAAGAATAGGATGCAACAAATGTCAGTTTACAAACTTTCATCCCTGCTAGATATTCTGTAGTCAACTGTAAGTGGTATTATTGGAAAATGAAAGTGCTTAGCAACAGCAGCAACTTAGCCACGAAGTGGAAGACCACATAAAGTCAAAGAGTGGGGTCATGGAGGGGGTCAACGGGAGGTTCGTGGAATGGGTATCGATGCCTCACATCACCAAATACGATGTCAGATGGAGTGGTTTAAACCTATAGAGTGGCAAATCACACTTCTCTGTTTGGCAGTCTGATGGGTGAGTCTGGGTTTGGCAGATACCAGGAGAATGTTGACTTCATTGTATCTACTGTAAAGTTTGGTGGAGAAGGGATACTGTTATGGGAATGTTTTTCAATGCACATTACTTCTAGTGAAGGGAAATCTTAAAGGGGTCACAAATTGTCTACTTATCCACACACTTATGATGTGATAAAGATTTTTACATCAAAAAACATAATTTAGAAGTAATAGGCTATTTTCTGTCCTGCTTTTATTCCCTCCTAGCAGAATGCTCTGTTTGATTAGACGTGGCGGATTGTAGACTCAGAAGTAAACGCCCACTGCTATAATTAGCTAACAGCTTGCATTCATTCCTCATAGATGGATGCTGCTGTGATTTACGTTTAAAAGACATAAATAACTCAGTCCATATCAAATGATCTGTAAAAAGAGACAAAGTGACAATAGTGACCATGTAATGAAAACAGTTACTCACACTTTTGTTGCAAAATCACCGTTGGAATCCAAAATAGGTGGCACTGCATCGTCTTTTATTTTCAATCTTCTTGGAAAACCTGTGTCAAACTGTGTCACTTTGGTTACTGACGTAATCATCTCAGTTATGTATACCTTCATTTTCTAAAGGAGGGGATGAAGACATCACGTCGGAATAAACCAATGAGACATCGAACGTGACTGACTGAAAGTGAACCTCGGTTCCCTGAGATAAGGTAATGAGGGTTGTGTCACTGATGCTATGGGTAATTGTGAATGAATCCACAGTAAATTAAAGTAAACAAACAACCGAGTTCTTATTCCCTGGTGAAAAAACAGCATATGCTGGCTAGGTAGTTTTGATGCTGGGATGCTGGGTTGCTGGTTTATGCTGGTCCTTAAGCTGATCCTTAGCTGGGTTATGCTGGGTTGCTGGTTTATGCTGGTCCTTAGCTGGTCATGTGCTGGTCATGGACCAGCATAAACCAGCAAAAGGACCAGCATAAACCAGCAAAAGGACCAGCATAATCCAGCTAAGGACCAGCACAAACCAGAAAAGGACCAGCTTAAACCAGCATCAAAACCTACCTAACCAGCACCCCAGCATCAAACCAACATATGCTGTTTTTTTTTTCAACAGGGTTAAACCAGCAGAGGACCAGCATAATCCAGCTAAGGACCAGCACAAACCAGCAAAGGACCAGCTTAAACCAGCATCAAAACTTACCTAACCAGCATCCCAGCATCAAACCAGCATATGCTGTTTTTTTTTTTTTTTCAACAGGGTTAAACCAGCAGAGGACCAGCATAATCCAGTTAAGGACCAGCACAAACCAGCAAAGGACCAGCTTAAACCAGCATCGAAACCTACACTAACCAGCATCCCAGCATCAAACCAGCATATGCTGTTTTTTTCAACAGGGTTTTTCAACAGGACCATCAAAGGACCAGCATGAACCAGCTAAGGACCAGCACAAACCAGCAAAGGACC
This sequence comes from Garra rufa, assembly GCF_049309525.1. NCBI lineage: Eukaryota > Metazoa > Chordata > Actinopteri > Cypriniformes > Cyprinidae > Garra > Garra rufa. The sequence goes on along the minus strand of NC_133366.1, from coordinate 26,020,671 downwards.
AGCTTAAACCAGCATCAAAACCTGTATAACCAGCATCACAGCATCAAACCAGCATATACTGTTTTTTCAACAGGGTTGACACAGTCTGGAACTTCATTAAAAAATAAAGTTCATCCACTCTCATCCGCACAGAGCCCTGAAATTAATCTCTTCAAACACCTTTGGGATGAACGTTGCAGGGTTTGTATGCCACTATGGAATACCCACTATGCCACTATGCCTGGTCTCAGTGCATGCCTGACCACCTGATAGGAGAGCACCAAAATTGTGGAAAACATGCACCAATTCTGCCACACAGCTGTCCTCAAGATTCTGCCACACAGAAAAGATTCATCCAAGCTGTGTATGGTTTTGCCCACAATCTCTCAAGCTCAGCATGGTCATGCTGATGGCATTCCCCATAGTGTCCACTAGAGGTACCATCAGAACCAACCCCATATTAATAGCTATGTACAGTACATAGAAAGCAATGTCATTACATTATGTTGGTGTAATGGTCAGGTGTCCCAATATTGTATCCATATAGTGGATATTATACTTTTACAACACTTTACAGGACATCTTCAGTACTCCTCTTACAGATATCCTTAGTCACCCTTTTGTTATCTGGCCTGTTTTCCCCACTGAAAACTGTATCATAAAATAGACAACTAAACCAGAATTTTAAAAAGGGCACCTTCTGTCAAGGCCTGTTCCATTTAATTTAAGCTTGATGTTGTTCTATTCCATTTCCTTTCAGCTTTCATTGCATTCTAATTCAATTATTTTCATTCTGTTTATCACAAAGAGGTTCTCTCTCTGTTTGCTAGACTCTGTTCAGACGGGGTTGCGAGAAATGCATTAGTGTTTATGTTGTTCTTATGCCAGGAGAAATCTTCATTTCAGTTGTCAGATCTGACAGTGGATCTGAAAGCACTGCGTGTGTTAGGCCCATGTTTTATCCTTGATATGTCAAATAAATATGACATCTTACTGTTGCTCCAATTTAGGGAGGCCATAATCTCACAGGAGACTCCCGCTTCCTGTGTAAATGACAATAACAAATTCTCATCAGTACTGTGCATGGAAGAGTGAAGCAAATCTATTCTCTCATATCTGCTGGCTTTTATCTCAAGAGCAGTTGTGTAGCGGGAGGTGAAAGACACTCTGCTGCTAGTTCAATTAGCACTTGTGCAAGAAGTCACAAAGAGCTGTGAATTAGAGTTTGAATGCAGGATGAAAAGGCTCCATTCTCTGAAGGTCAAACAGAATGTTCTAGATGCAGAAAAAAAGATTTCCCAAAAGGCATTCCAAAAGAAATCAAAAAGGAGGAAGGAACAATGAATGACAAATTAAAGTTCTGTAAAAATAGTCAAATGTAAATATGTACAGAGCAACCTTCAGACTTCAATTTAATTTAATGATAACAAAATGAAATATATGATAACAAAACTGTCAACAAGGTTATTTTATCATTGAGCTACTATTATAGCTTTTATTTTAATTATTTTAGTACATCAAGATAAACTAAATGAAAATGAGAAACACTGACTTGGTACCTAGCTGAAATAATATGTTTTGTTATATATTTTATTTTAGATTAGTTAAAGTGTAAAAATTCAGTGCGATGATGCTTTTAAAACAATAGATCACTATGGAGCTATTCACGCCAGGCACGATCATTGACAGCGTGATGTTCATCTTGTGTTTCGATTTTCACCCCCTTGCGAAGCAGGCCGTCCAATTAGATTTGAGCTTAGATCAAGTGCCTAGAGCAGCTTCTGCTGCACATAAGGGCGAAAGTGGTGATGTTATTTCCAAAACCAGTGTAAACAAACACAGAAGAAGAGTATTCCATGAGAGAAGAGTGTGGATCATTAGTAGCTGAAAACAGATGAATGTTATGAGTGAGAGTGCGTTCACTCTATAACTGTCAATCATATGATCATATCTCCTGCCATTATGTAGGGGGGGGGGGATGAGAGAAACATTTTTCTATACATGAAACATGAAAGCAAACAGACAATTATGAGAATATATTTTCTGTATGTGTTTTATGCAGCTATGTATATGTTTTTTGCAGTTCTGCAGAAGGTGTCACATTCAATCTATTATAAAACAAACAAAAAGTGCATGTCTGCCTTTAGACCTCAATCAGAAGTTATTGCAAGCACACAATGATAATCACATGTATTTCTGGTATAGAACCAAACTTTATTTATCTTAATTTAATGCTTTATATTGAGCAGCAGATGATATTAAATCCATATACGAGATACATATCTGAGAAAAAAGGCATTGTTGTTTGCCCCATAAAGTTAATAACTGGTTGGGCCAACCTTGGCAGCAACAACTGCAATCGAGCATTTATGATAACTTGCAATGAGTGTTACAGCACTGTGCAGGAATTTTGGCCCACTCATCTTGGCAGAATTGTTGTAATTCAGCCACATTGGAGGGTGCCTTTTTCAAGGCCACAGCATCTCAATAGGATTCAGGTCAGGACTTTGACTAGGCCACTCCAAAGTCTTAATTTTGTTTTTCTTCAGCCACTCAGAAGTAGATTTGCTGGTGTCTTTAGCTTGAGGTCATGAACAGATGGCCGGACATTCTCCTTCAGGATTTTTTGGTAGACAGCAGAATTCATTGTTCCATTTATCACAGCAAGTCTTCCAGGTCCAGAAGCAGCAAAACACCCCCAGACCATCACACTACCACCACCATATTTTACAGTTGGTATGATGTTCTTTTTCTGAAATGCTGTGTTACTTTTACGGCAGATGTAATGGGACACACACCTTCCAAAATGTTCAACTTCTGTCTCGTCAGTCCAAGGAGTATTCTCCAAAAGTCTTGGGGATCATCAAGATGTGTTCTGGCAAAACTGAGACGAGCCTTTAAATGTTCCTTTTGCTCAGCACTGGTTTTCATCTTGGAACTCTGCCATGCAGGCCATTTTTGCCCGGTCTCTTTCTAATGGTGGAGTCATGAAAACTGACCTTAACTGAGGCAAGAGAGGCCTGCAGTTCTTTAGATGTTGTTGTGGGGTCTTTTGTGACCTCTTGGATGAGGCGTCGTTGCGCTCTTGGGGTAAAGCCGGCCACTCCTGGGAAGGTTCACCACTGTTCCCTGTTATCGCCATTTGTGGATAGTGGCTCTCACTGTGGTTCACTGGTATACCAAAGCTTTAGAAAATGCTTTAAAACCTTTTTTTCAGACTGATAGATCTTAATTATTTTCTTTCTTTTTTTTTTCCTGAATTTCTTTGGATCTCAACATGATGTGTATTTTGAGGATCTTTTGGTCTACTTCACTTTGTCAGGCAGGTCCTATTTAAGTGATTTCTTGATTGCGAGCAGGTGTTATGATAGGATTGTTATGATCGGGTTGTTCCTCAGAAGTAGACCCAACCAACATCATGCTCTCAGCCAAAGCAGTGAGCGGGCTTCTGAATTCGGCACAAGAGCACTGGACCTGGCAGTCTGAGAAAGGGAAACTTCCTTGCTAAACTCCTCTGCCAGTTCCACCTGCGACTCCCACGACTGTATCCACCATGCTGCCTTGACAGACACAGAGCCTGAACCATGGTATTCAGATGCTTGACCTGCATCCCTTGAGAAAAGTCCCAAGTGGGAGTGGAGCTTATTTACTGTGATTTTATCACATTGGTAAAATGCATCCAGCCCCCTCAAGAGTTATCAGCAGTCATAGGAGTGCTGTCTGCCAGTAGAATTTGGCATGTTTCTACACATGCTTCAAACACCTGCCTGGGCACGTTCCCATAGCATTAACACCATGACGCATCAAAGTTCCCTCGTTAGGGAACCAATAATATTTCTCTTCACTGACTTCAAACCTGATGGCCTACACATTTTGATGTGATATAAGAGCTGTTGAAGAAAAAAGATTATCAGTATTACTACTTAAATGTGTATATTTTTGATTATAGGCTTTCAGAAGACTTGGAATATATGATTCAGCTGTATTAGCTACTTTTATGATGTTTATATTCACAATTCACTTTCACTGTATTGCAAAAATCAGTGTGAACATTCTGCCTTTTGCAGTAAGTAAAAACATCATATAGGTTTGATGACATGAGGGTGAGTAAATGAAGACAGGCCTTTCATTTTTAATGAATTATTCCTCTCTCATCTTCTCTACAAGTCTTCCGTTAGCAACCTGTAGCTATTTGGATGTCAGTATTGTGATTAAAAACCACTTAAGATGCCAGTTTCTCACGCAACATTAGCTCCATATGGACTTATACACACAAGCATTGCGGTGTTCTCCGTAAAGCCCTTAGCCACTAGAGAGAGAGAACGAATGAGCGCAGAGAATTCCTCCATCATCAAACAGATGGTTTGAGGCATCATTAACATGTTAATATGAATGTCTCTCTCCCCTATCGCTCCCTACTCTTCTCACACACATACATTCAGTCACAATACAGTTTGAACTCAATATACAATATATTATAGATCGATTCTTTTCTCAGATTTTACATTGGACATCAAGTTGCAACACAACAAACCTGTAATCCATATTTAATGTTGCATGTATTTTCTTTGACCTTATTCTAGTTTTGTTCATTCTTTTTTAAAAAGATGGCATGTCATGCATTCCGCCCACATTGGTAACTGACAATTAATTTGGCTACTGCTTCCAACAAATTAGAAATGAATGAATATCTTAGAGTTTAACTGGATGTACAGTCAAAAGATGGGAAGCATTTTCTCCTCGCATTTAAAAGTTGATAAGTCTAACTATCCACAATTATGTGGTTCATTGCATATTACCATTTGCATTTTTCTTCCCTGCTTCTCTCAACTGTATCAGAACTGCATCCTACACATCTATCTATCTTTAGCAGTTGAAAACCACTGCTTAAGATTATCTTGTACTTTTATTTACATTTATGCATTTGGCAGATTTTTTTTTTTAAATTAAACCTACGGCGTTGACATTGTGAAGGGAGTAGTTCACTTTCAGAACAAAAATTTACAGATAATGTACTCAACCCCTTGTTCCCCTTCGAAAGGTAACTCTCGTTGCGTCGTCATTTTTGAGGACTGCTAATGGGGTAGCTCTTGTTTACTCCGATACTGAAGCCTGATTTGTTAACGTTTGTGAAGTTGCACAAACCAATGGCGCTTTCACCCGCCAGAAAGGGCGGAGCTGACTGCTATATAAGTCGGCGAAAAGCACCATATCATCAGAATCTTCTCCTTCATCGACGAGACCATCTCTTTGCTGACTCTGCTGCAAGAAGCCGAAGAAGAAGCTAAGAAGCATACCTGCTGCCCGCTCAGCGCTCTGCCATCCCGCCGTGGAACTCGCCACCTGCCGCTGTCGCCTCTGGCTTGCTTAGTTGGGGACGCTTTCCAGCGATATCGTATACTATTTGAACTGAACTGACGATGATATCACTGAATTCATTGATGAACTGCCTTTAACTGAAAATTGATTGTTACAATAATGCGTTACTTACACACTATTGTGCTGTTTAAATACTGTGCAGTTGCTTTGACACAATCTGTATTGTAAAAGGCGCTATATAAATAAAGGTGACTTGACTTGACTTGACCTGCAGTGGACTCCGCCTCCACTGCGGCTATCCGGCCAGGATCGAAAGAGCAAATTTGAGCAAATTTCCAAGCGCGTTGTTGCAAATGTCACTTGGCGAGTGTGGTTCATGAAAAGAGCCTTTGCATGAAATTGACGGTCACAGCGAGTGTGTCGCCTGTCTGGGGATTTCCCATGCGTAGGCTGCGCTCGCTGAGGCTTCATGTTCTCATTGTGAGGACATGAACCTCTCCCGTCTTCGCTCGCGCTCGATGCCCCTCGCCATGTTCTCCCGCCTCTCTCTCCACGGAGGAAGAAGCAGTGGAACAGTGGATCTTCTCTTCACGGCGCGAGTGATGTGGCATTGACGCGGCGCCCATGCCCTTCACCCTCCCCTTCGCGCTCCCTCCCGCCGGTGTGTTTCACACAGGACGATCAACACCCCTCCCCTGATGCAAGTGGCTTGTTTTCCTTAGGCGGGAAATGGTCGTTGACGACTCCAGTGGGTGTGTTCCGGCGAAGAGCCTGAAGCCCAGCCTCCTTCTCAGTCGACGCGGCCAAGTGTCGATACAGAGCTGATCTGAGTGCTTAAATGAGCTGTGGAGGAGCTCGGCTTGGTCGGCACCAGAAGAGCCCACCCCCGGCCTCCTTGACGAATGGTTCCTTCAGGGAAAGCGTCAGCCACCCGCTCGTCAGCGACCAGCTCCATTCATGCCTGCTGTCCATGAAGTGCTCACTAAAACCTGGCGGGCGACGTATTCAGCGCTCTCACCATTGTTGACTGCACGGAGGAAAAAGGGTATTGCAAGCTCCCCCCTCTGGAAGAAGCGGTAGCGGCATATCTCCTCCCGCCAGCGAGCAGAGGACTGAAGGCTACAGTGCTGCCATCCAAGCCCTGCAGGATGACGTCAGCGCTGGCAAACAGAGCATATGCAGTGGCCGGCCAGGCTGGCTCTGCCCTGCATACTATGTCCGTACTCCAAGTGTTTCAAGCCAAACTTCTCCGTGACATGGACGAGTGCTTTTAGCGAGCTGCGCACCGCAACGGACCTCGCCTTGCGTGCAACCAAGGCAACAGCCCAAGCGGTCAGGAAGGCTATGGCCGACCTAGTGGTGCTGGAGCGCCACCTGTGGCTGAACTTAACGGAGATCAGGGACGCTGAAAAGATGGCTTTCCTGGATTCGCCGATCTCTCAGAAAGGTCTGTTCTGCCCCGCTGTGGACGGAGGCACAGAAGACGTCGCAAGCACTGCGTCACTTCCTGCCTAAACGCCCCAGTGCATCGGCGACTGTTTCAAGCCGCCGGAAGATGGCGTCCACACCGCAGCCTGCAAAGCCCCGCGCAGCCTCAGCTCTCGCAGAAGCCGGAGCTTGGACTGCAGCAGTGCCCCCGAACGACAAGGAAATTTCCATTTCCAAGTGCCAAGGTCCCCGCCCTCACGTAGTGCTGGACCCTGAGCCGCAGAAGCCGTCCTGATGTGCATGCGGAGAGGAAGAGAAAAAGGAGGATTCTTGCAGGTGCTGGATAAACGAAGATGGCGGCGCGTGCACACACAGCGGGTTCTCTCTCTCCCGACAAAACGGTGTTTTAGTGTTTTTCGTCCTGTAAGTCGCAGTGTTTTTGTACGTCTTCATCGCGTTTATCTGTCTTTAAGCACCTATACAGCCGAACATTTTTGCTCGACATCGGCAGAAACAAACTTTTTAAGTTTAAGACAATGGAGGCGCCTCAAGCTGCGTGAGAGGAAGCAGAAGAGTGGTAAGCGTGGAGGCATCCGAGCTAGGCTAGCTGCTAGCCCACACAAACGCACGCTCGTTGGATAACAAACTGGACTACATCCGACTACTACGTTCATCTCAAAGGAATGTAATGGACTGTTGTGTTTTTGTGTTTACGGAAACATGGCTCAGCAACAGTGTCCCGGACCACGCCTTTCAGCTCAACCAGCTAACATGCTATCACGCCAACAGAGTTGTTGTCGCAGGAGGTAAGACCTGCAGTGGTGGACTTTGTGTTTACATCAATGACGCTTGGTGCCGCGATGCTGTTGCCGTCTGCAAATACTGCTCACCAGTGTTTGAGTTTATGGTTATTAAGTGCTGGCCGTTCTATCTACCGAGGGAATATACAGCTATACTGCTGTGTGCTGTGTACATCCCTCCCGCCTCCAACAACTACAGGAGCGAGGCACTAAATGATCTGTACCAGCACATCAGTGAGCAGCAGACAGCTGCTCATTCTAGCTTGGGATTTCAATCATGCAGACTTAAAAAGCGTGTTTCCCAAAATTCAGCAACACAGACTTTCCAACACGGGGAAATAAAACACTGGACTATGTTTACACCTATGTTTACACCACCCAGAGAGGAGCATACAAAGCTTTCCCCCTCCCACACCTCGGCGCCTCTGATCACATCACTGTTATGCTAATGCCCTCCTACAGACCGCTCGTTAAAGTCACCAAACCGGTTTGTAAGCAGATACAAGTGTGGCCAGAGGGGTCTTCAGAGGCTTTACAGGACTGCTTTGACACCACAGACTGGAATATGTTTAAGCAGGCTGCCACTTACAATAACACCACTGACCTCCAGGAGTACACAGAGACTGTTACAGCCTACATTAACAAATGCACTGAGGATGTAACAGTCACCAAAACCATCACTGTCCGCGCCAACCAAAAGCCATGGATGACAGGGGAGGTCTACAGGCTGCTGAAAGCTCAGAACGCTGCCTTTAGAGCTGGAGACGAGGTGAGCCTGAAGACAGATAGGGCCAACCTGTCCCATGGCATCAGAGAGGCTAAGAGACAGTACTCCAGAGGTATATCTCGACGCTTCAATGACAGCAGAGACACACTGAGCCTGTGGCGGGGCATACAGGCCATCACAGATTACAAGCCCCCACCACAGACCTGTGACAGCACCATCTCCCTGCTGAACGAGCTGAACACCTTCTTCGCTCGCTTTGAAGTGCAAAACAGCACCACTGTACAAAAGACCCCACCCCCTTCTGGTGACCAGGTGATGACTCTGTCCCCGGACAGTGTGAGGAGATCCCTCAGCAGGATCAATGCATGCAAAGCTCCCGGTCCTGACAACATTCCTGGTCGCATACTGAGAGACTGTGCAATGGAACTCACTGATGTCTTCACAGACATCTTCAATATCTCACTCTCCCAGGCTGTCTTCCCCATGTGTTTCAAAGCCACCACCATCATTCCAGTGTCAAAAAAGTAATCTCTCTCCTGCTTTAATGACTACCGTCCAGTTGCACTTACCCCCATCCTCATGAAGTGCTTTGAACGGCTAGTCATGCAGCGCATTAAGTCTGTCCTCCCCCCCTCACTGGACCCCTTCCAGTTTGCGTATCGGCCCAACCGCTGGACCGATGACGCCATCTCCACTGCACTCCACTCTGCACTCACACATCTGGACAAAAGAGACTCATATGTCCGAATGCTGTTCATAGACTTCAGTTCAGCATTTAACACTATAATCCCCCAACAGCTTACACAAAAACTGGTCCAGATGGGGCTCAACACCTCACTGTGTAACTGGCTGCTGGATTTCCTCACAGGAAGACCACAAGCAGTACGGGTCGGCAGTAACACATCCAGCACTCTAAATTCTAAACACGGGGGCCCCTCAGGGATGTGTGCTGAGCACCCTCCTCTTCACTCTGCTGACCCACGACTGCACACCGTCACACAGCTCCAACCTCTTCATCAAGTTTGCAGAGGACACGACTGTGGTGGGTCTCATTAGCAACAGGGATGAGACAAACTACAGAAGTGAGGTGAGCTGCCTCACAATCTCTCTCTGAATGTGGAGAAGACGAAGGAGATTGTTGTTGACTTAAGGAGAGCGCACACTCAGCAAGCTCCTCTGACCATCAACGGTGCATCTGTGGAGAGAGTGAGCAGCACCAAGTTACTGGGTGTGCACAACACTGAGGATCTCTCCTGGACAAACAACACCACTGCACTGGCTAAGAAAGCACAGCAGCGTCTCTACTTCCTCCGCAAACTGAGAAGAGCAAAAGCACCAGCCCCCATCATGTACACATTCTACCGAGGAACCATCAAGAGCATCCTGTCGAGCTGCATCACTGTGTGGTTTGGAGCCTGCAATGCGTCCTACCAAAAAACTCTCCAACGCATAGTCAGAGCAGATGAGAGGATCATTGGTGTCCCTCTCCCCTCCCTCCAGGACATTGTAGCGTCTGGACCAATCAGACATAGTTATTTGTTACATTTAACAAATTATCCTTAAAACCAAGAAGCCATGGCATTCTAGAAGATTGGCATTCTAGAAACAACCCCCAGTTCTACCAACATTAAAGCAACTGGGCCTTAAGGGCTCAGTTGCCAGGGCAACTATCTGATAACACCAGTGTTACGATCCAAAGGAATGCAGCAACTTTAAGAAAGACATTTGGCCTACTGAAATGGACTCTTCCCTAATTTATAGGAAAACCTTCCTATGAATGAACACACAAATGGTCCATTCATCGTGTATATCATTGTGGTTTATGTACCTTGTCTTTTTCCTTTTTTTTTATATGTGTGATGTTTTATGCATGTGATAGATATAGATAGATATCTCATGTAGATTATGTACGTGTCATGTTTAGTATCTCTGAATTCGTATTTTGATGATCTAAAAGATGATGCATATTATATGTTGATACACAGGTAACATATTAGAGTTTCATGAATCCCTAGTAGATTTACATGAATTTACCCACATGCAAAATACCTTGCTCTCAAACAAAGGGTCGTAAAAGCCCACATCATTTCGAAACCCCCGCTCGGAATTTCAGCCTCTCTCATTGGTCAAGTCCACTTTGAGAGGTGTTATCTTCCCAGATGTTAAAAAGGCTCACACCTAGTTCCGACCAGTTCCTTCTGAAAACTTGATTGCTGCCTGTGGGGAGGGCCTCCCCAGGCCCAGAGGGGGGGCCTCAACATATGGAGATGTGTGGACTCTCCACACAGACTACTCCCACTGGAGGTAATTTCACTCGACTATGGAACTTATCCAAATGTACACAATCGGAACTCTCTCCCTCTTCACTCATGGCCATCTCTGGATCCCCATCTCTGAAGTGCGGCCTGCGGTTCCTCAGAACCGCTCATTTGGGAGAGAAGACTCTCTCAACCACAACAGAGTCAAGAACAACCTCAGAGCTTCAAGAAAGTGCAACTCCGGCCATCAAATGGAACCATCCAGGACTTCTTCAGAGGCTCCACGAGACTCTCGTACGGATGCAAGTATCGTTTCTTCCACTAAACAGAGGTTTAAGTGTAATTTATCGTATACGGCTCTTTGAATTAGAAACTGATGGTTCTTTAGATGGTCAGCTCAGCCTCATGCCCCTTTTCCTATACTGCTCTAACCATCCTCTTACCCTACCCTGTATGAGTGAGTATATGTTTGTTTTGTTTGTTTAGATTAGTTATATGTTAGTCGTTAGTTAATAAAACTCTTGTGCACAAATTACATGAATCTCTGATTCTGTCTTGCAAATTAATGTCCCTTTACGATTTCCGATCAAGCTACATGCTCTAATGCATTATTACGCTAACAATGTTATTATTCTGTGGCCAAGAAAATATCATTGCTTAGGGTTGATACGAAATTACCCTGTATGTTCGCTAGGCGAACAGATTAATTGATGGCGATTCGATTCCGCTACAGTTACTACTGGCGGCTGATATAAATAATGGTAATTAATCAAAATTAATTGTAATTATTTATATACATTTCCCTTTTGAGCTAAATTCGCTACAACATCTACAGCACACGTCTCACCAAAAAAGCCCTCTGCATAGCAGCGGATCCCACCCACCCAATGCAAAGCTTCTTCAGCCTGCTACCATCAGGGAGGAGACTGTGGAGTCTCCAAGCCAGTACCAGCAGACTGAAGGACAGCTTTTCCATCAGGCTATCAGGAAGCTCAACTCTCTCCCTGCTCTGCCCCCACTCCCCTCACTCCCCTCTTCTACCCCATGGACTTTCTGAACACACACACACACACACACTGAGCTGCACCAGTCACTTTGTGCAGCACTGGTCTGCCAACTACCTCACACTACTCATAAGTCAGTTACAAGACTGCTCTGACACTTTTACACACTTACAAGCTCTGCTGCACTATATTGTTTACATGGTTTGCACTCTCTACCATGTGCCCTTAATTGTATTTTTCATTTTTATATATAATGTTATATATAATGTTTATTTGTATTCATTCGTATTTTTTTATTCTACCTTTGCATTTAATGTTACTTTTTGTATTTAATGTTACTGTTTGTATTTAATGTTACTTTTTGTATTTAATGTTACTTGTATGCACCATGGGTCTGAGAGTAACGCAATTTAAATTCTCTGTATGTCCTGTACATGTGGCAGAATTGACAATAAAATTGACTTTGACTTTGAATTCCCTTAAAGAAAGCTTGCATGTATTCCCCGTCACTTCGAAAAATTCTGAGTGGCGGAGGTTTTCTGACCAGGCACATCCCGCTAAGGCAGCGTGCGCCTCAAACTACCGCTGTGATAGCGGACCCACTTACTATAAAGAGCAATTTTCCTCTCCCCACACTCACAATCACACACATCAGCACATCCACGTCCGGGGATGCACTGATATTATCAAAAATACTTAAGAATGGCAACGCTCCCTCTATAGGCAGCGAGTTAGCATTAATAAAATTAGAACCCCTCTCCGCTCGGCTGTCGGCTTGGAAAGCCATCCCCGGAGTGTCAGATTGGGTTTTAAAGACAGTGGAACGAGGCTACTCGCTTCAGTTCGCTCGCAGGCCACCTGTATTCAGAGGTGTTGTTTAGACTTTGGTTACGGAAGAGTCGCGTGTTGTTCGAGCCGAAGTACAAACGATGCTTGCAAAGGGCGCCATAGAAACGGTCCCCATAGCGAACAGAGAGTATTTCCTTGTACCAAAGAAAGACGGCAGGCCAATTCTCGATCTCAGACATCTGAATCAAGCTCTCATGATTCTCAGATCCTCGCGCAAATTCACCCCGAGGACTGGTTTCTGTCTGTGGATCTGAAAGAAGCGTACTTTCACATCCAAATAGCGCCCCGTCACAGACCGTTCTTGAGGTTTGCTTTCGAGGGAGTGGCTTACCAGTACACAGTTCTTCCTTTTGGACTGTCCCTGGCCCCTCGCATATTTACAAAATGTATGGACGCGGCTCTCTCCTCTCTGAGACAGATGGGAATTCACATTTTAAACTACCTCGACGACTGGCTGTTGCTAGCCGACTCAGAACGTCAACTGATCGCTCACAGGTCGTTACTGCTAGACCACCGAAGCGCTTAGGGTTGAAAATCAACATGTCCAAGAGCTGTTTGACTCCCAGACAACAAATTTCCTTTCTGGGTACAGTCATAGACTCAATTCAAATGCGAGCTTAATGTCTTTCAAGTTGGGAACATTGCGTCCCTTGAAAGCATTTCAGAGGGCGCTCGGCCTCATGGCCGCCGCGTCTCCTGTGATTCATTTGGGCCTTTTGCTGATGCGTTCATGTCTTTCTTTCTTCAGTAGTAAAGAAATTGCGTCTAGACAAGATGAGCATTTGAGGTTAAAAAGTATATAAATTGTAAATTTTTTTAGAAAATAACCCATCGTTTTGCTAGATAAGACCCTTCTTTTCTCGGCTGGGATCGTTTAGAGCCCTTTTGAAGCTGCATTTTGGAAGTTCAAACTTGGGGGCACCATAGAAGTCTATTATATGGAGAGAAATACTGAAATGTTTTCCTCAAAAAACATAATTTCCTTACAATTGAAGAAAGAAAGACATTAACATCTTGGATGACAAGGGGGTGAGTATATTATCTGTAAATGTTTGTTCTGAAAGTAAACTACTCTTTTAACACCATGTTTTAATGTTTGTAATATTTCAGGATTTTTCTCCAGTGGAATTCTATGGTGCCCCAGGTTTGAACTTCCAAAATGTGGTTTAAATGTGGCTTCAAACTATCCCAAATGTGGTTGTAAACGACCCCACCCGAGTAAGAAGCTAAAACTATTGCTTATTTCTAATTTATATACTTACTAACCTGAAAGGCTGGTCATGTCTTTCTCTGCCTGAACTCTTTTTTTTTTTTTTCTCTCTCGGTTTAAGACCCTATGGAAGCCTGTTTCCGCCACTGAATAAAGTCAGAATTCTGAGATATAAAGTCGCAATTGCGAGTTATAAAGTCAGAATTGCGAGATATAAAGTCGCAATTGCGAGTTATAAAGTCAGAATTCTGAGATATAAAGTCGCAATTGCGAGTTATAAAGTCAGAATTCTGACATTGTCTCGCAACTGCGACTTTATATCTCGCAATTCTGACTTTTGTTTCTGTTCATTTGTGACACTTTCTGGCAAAGCACAATAGGAAACGGAGATCTTGTCTTGTTAAAACGACATATTATGTCAAAAAACGATATGATTGTCCCGTTCTAGAAAATATATGATAACAAGTGAGCGAGCTAGGCAATTGTCCGCGCTGCCTTCGCCACAGTTCTGACATAAAGGAGGATCTGCACGCTGCTGAAGTTATAGAAATACACTGTTTTAAGTATTTTAATGTTATGGTTTCAATTGTAGCATCATGTTGTTATATGTAGCCTTGTTTTTGTTTTGCACTGTTGGTTATTTGGTTTCTCCCTCTGTCTTCCCCCGTCTGTTTGTGATCATTTGGTTTAGTCCTTGGTTAATCATTATCTGTATCACCTGTGTGTCCTGATTAGTTTGCCTTTATAAGTCTGTCTTTGAGTTCAGTCCTTTGTCCGGTCATTAATGTTTACCAGTGTGTGTGTGGATGTCTCCTGTCCTGCTGAAGAAGTATATTAAAGTGATTATTGTTTGGATCCTGTTTCCCGTCTCGTTGAACCAGCATATACCGTAACAGAATGACCGGACCCAAAGTACGTGCTGAGGAACGGCTGTGGAGTTTGCGGCAGGGTGGTCGGGAGTTGGAGAGGTATGTGGCTGAATTTACCGAGCTATATCATCTGTTGAGCTGGCCCGACGCATCAATCAGCATTGTATTTCTGTTGGGGCTGGACAAGGATATAATCCGTTGCGATCTGTCCGTTCACGATCTTTCGTTTGTAGAATTTGTCAACGTCATTCTTCATTTGAACGACTCCAACTTTGAGCTTTCAGAAATAGATTATGACAGTCCTGATCCTTGTCCAGTCCCCTCAGATGCACGTCGCGTCGCGCCAGCTCATCCAAAGCCGGTGTTCTCCACATACCTCGTCAACTGTACAGACCACCTGCCACGCCCTGAACGCCCTGTCACTCTCCAAAGCTCCGTGGTCTCCCTCAGCACTATCCCGCTGGCCACAACACCCAAATCTGCACGCAAGATGGCTGCAGTACCCAAGTCTGCATGCAAAATGGCTGCAACGCCCAAATCTGCACGCAAGATGGCGGCAAAGCCCGAGTCTGCACGCGAGATGGACTCTATTCCTGTTTTACCGGCTGGGATGGCCGCTGCTCCTGACTTCCCGGTCAAGATGGCCACAGTTCCTGATTTCCCGGTCAAGATGACCACAGTTCCTAATTTCCTGGCCAAGATGGCCACCGTTACTGATTTCCCGGCCGAGATTGCCGCAGTTCCTGATTTCCCGGCCGAGATGGCCGCAGTTCCTGATTTCCCGGCCAAGATGGCCACCATTCCTGATTTCCCGGACGAGTTGGCCGCTGTTCCTGATTTCCCGGCAAAGATGGCCGCAGTTCCTGATTTTCCAGCCGAGATGGCCGCAGTTCCTGATTTCCCGGCCAAGATGGCCACCGTTCCTGATTTCCCGGCCAAGATGGCCGCCGTTCCTGATTTCCCGGCCAAGATGGCTGACGTTCCTGATTTCCCGGCCAAGTTGGCCTTCGTTTCTGAGTTCCCGGCCAAAAGGGATGTTGTGGACCTGATGGATATGGCACTCCCTATGGAGTTTGCAGCCCCTATTCTCTCTCCCAATCTTCCGCTGGTCCTGTCCAGCCTTCCTGAACTTCCGCTGGTTCCGCCCAGCCCTCCAGTGACTGCGCTGCCAGAGCGCCCTCCAGTGACCGCGCCGCCAGAGCGCCCTCCAGTGACGGCTCGCCCAGAGCTAGCTCCTTCAGTGTCTCCGCTGGAGATGCCCAGCCCTCCTGAATCTCCGCTGGGGTCGTCCAGCTGTCAAGAGCCCGCTCCTCCAGAGCGCCGTCCAGAGCCCGCTCCTCCAGAGCGCCGTCCAGAGCCCGCTCCTCCAGAGCGCCGTCCAGAGCCCGCTCCTCCAGAGCGCCGTCCAGTGTCCGCTCCTCCAGAGCGCCGTCCAGTGTCCGCTCCTCCAGAGCGCCCTCCAGTGTCCGTTCCTCCATAGTGCCCTCCAGTGTCCGAGCTCTCTCAGGAGCGCCCTCCAGAGCCGGCGTCACCTCCAACAGACTTTCCCTATGAACCACTAAATTTCCCAAAGAAAATTTTTTGGGGGGGGGGGGCTACATACCCCTAGCCAACATGGCCATGCCGAAGGCTAAGACCAAGGCCACGGTGGCTACCCAGCCATGGCCATCCGAACTGTCTGCCCGGCCGTGGCCTCCTGACCCTCCATGGCCACGTGAACTGTCTGTCCGGCCGTGGTCTCCTGATCCGCCACGGCCACGTGTACTGCCTGTCCGGCCATGGCCTCCTGACCCGCCATGGACTAGTGAACTGTCTACCAGGCCATGGCCTCCTGACCCTCCATGGACTAGTGAACTGTTGACCCAGCCATGGCCTCCTGACCCTCCATGGACTAGTGAACTGTCTACCATGGCCTCCTGATTCCCCTGACCTGCCCTGTCTCCCTGATCTCGGTCTCCCTGTCTAGATTATCCTGGTTCCGTATCAGCCTCCAGGGCGCCCGCCCTCCCTCCCCGGTAGTATCGTACCGGGAGGGGGGGGTAATGTTATATGTAGCCTTGTTTTTGTTTTGCACTGTTGGTCATTTGGTTTCTCCCTCTGTCTTCCCCCGTCTGTTTGTGATCATTTGGTTTAGTCCTTGGTTAATCATTATCTGTATCACCTCCAGTGTGTATTTTTCTGTCTGTACCTGATTAGTTTGCCTTTATAAGTCTGTCTTTGAGTTCAGTCCTTTGTCCGGTCATTAATGTTTACCAGTGTGTGTGTGGATGTCTCCTGTCCTGCTGAAGAAGTATATTAAAGTGATTATTGTTTGGATCCTGTTTCCCGTCTCATTGAACCAGCATATACCGTAACACATGTTTATTAGGATTAATCTGTCTCCAATAACTGCACTCAGACCCAGAGGATATGACTAACAGCAAATCCAAATACTAACCGAAAGAAGAGAAAAAAAAGAGAAATGACAAACGATTTGATTGTATTATGATGATGATTTCGTTCTGTTTTAAAATGGGAAAAAATTAAGCAAGAATTTTTTGTTCATTTTTCGTCTTTTCTGTCTGTACCATCATGCAGAATAAATGTTCGTCTGATGTACCGCTCTGCAAATTAGTCACAATAACGTTT
>NC_133366.1:25953978-26003100 GCF_049309525.1 Garra rufa | reverse complement strand
CCTTCAGAGACTTTCTTTTGTGGCTAGATCACTGTTTGTAAGGGCAATTTTATCATTTTCTTGACTACTTCAATGTATGAATGTAAATTCAACAATATATTGCTGAAATAAAAGGTTGAATCACTCTTTATCCTTTTCTCCGAGTACAATTTTTGGATTTCAAAAGGTGTTGCATTTTTATTTTTATTTTTTATTTTTTATTATTATTTTTATTAATTTTTTTACCAACATAAGGTAATTTTGGTCATGAAGCATTTTGTTCCAACAGGATGAAATGGATATGTGGTATGGTGACTTTGTTGCACGGTACCGCATACCAGGTGTTGATGCATTAAACTGGATGAAGTACCAGGTTTTGTCACCAAAATTAAATTCTCTCCAAATTTGATTGTAGAAATATGCCCAGTCTATGGCCGTCAAAAGCAGGTAGTCACTTTTGGATGTATATTCTTTGCAAGATTCCAAAACATAGAGTTTACCAGTCTGCAACTCTTTGTCAAACACATATCTTCCAACACAATCATCAGACACTGGGAATCTTGTTTCACGAAATCTTCATCTTCACTGAGAATCTTTGTCAGACCATGTATTTCTATTTGTACGCTTATTCATTTCAAAGTTTGATGAACACTGTCACATCATTTGCTTTAGCGACATTCGGTGGTATATTTTATTAAAAGCTGATGTGGTGAGGTGTTTGAGTAATGCTCTCATCTGTTACTGGTACATTTAAGTTTTCACCGCTTACACACACCTGCCCTAAACCTTTAACACTACCGTAATTATTTAAAAATACAAATACATTTCATGCCAGACACTTTTGAAACTTACTAAAAGCTAATATTTAAGCTAAACAAACAATGAAGGATCTGTGCATGAAACTTCGGACGCAGACATCATTAACTTAAAGGAACAAAAGATTATACGCGTTCTCACAGTTAACTTTATTTAAATGTTTCACTGATATAAAATGACCCTGAGTTGTTAGTAAAGAAGTGTGTGGTGCCATCAGTGCGAGAAGGATCCGATGAATCGATTCTTTGAACCTGCTCATTGAGCCGAACTGTCCAAATGGATCATTTTGCAGAAACGAATTAGACTTAGGCTTTGCATCACTAACACAGATCACAAAAAGGGTGTTTATAACAACACTGAATGAACGTATACTTCACAAAAAGTGTGGAAATGTGAGTCATTTTAAATAGATTGTGTCTATAATCAGCAGCCCAACGATTTAGAGCGGTGTCATGTATGATTATTTTGGGTGCATCCCCATGTTTGAAGTCTGAGGTGTATGCTGGGTATTGTAGTTCCCTGACCTGAAAATCTACAGCGTTTGAATGAGGTATTAGTTACACGTGTTCAGTTTAACATCTTTGTAAAAGTAAAAAAACAGAAAACAAAAAAGAATTGTTGAAACATAGTTAGACTAAACAAATATATTCAAGAGTAATACAATATGCATATACTAAAACAGACTTGATGCGTATATTGTAATGGAGCAACCGTTGTTGTGCTATCTTGTGAAATAGCATTAGGTTTTAGTTGTGTGCTCTTGAAATTAAATAATTGTCTTTATCTTAAGAAAAAGTGAATAAGGCCCTGCTGTCTGAATATCCAACCAGTCTTCGTCATGAAATTATGAACCCATCATCGCCCCATTCTGTAGGGTGTGTGTTGTGTTAGACGGGGTGTTTCGTGATCCAAAGGGGGTATGTTTGTTGAGTTCTAGGCCTACATGTATGTTGAGCGTGACCAGCTAATTTTACCGATTGTTAGCTCAGGCCTAAATTTTCAAGTTTCATCATAAAACTAGGTAAGCAGGAACTTGTAATAATAGGTTTAACATTTTACAAGTTGGTCAATCCCTCATTCATAGCTTTATCTTACTGCAATGTTTTCTGCAATGGTTGTACTTGTTGTTAGGATGCTTCAAATTCAGTCAGGTTGGTTTTATGAGCATAGCCTTGTTTGTCAAACTAGTGTTAAGTGATACTGATCACATTTTTAACGTTTAATGTATTTGTAACTTAATTACAACATACTGGGAAAAATTAAATTACAGTTACTTATGAAAATGTTAACGATTACAAAGATTGATATCGCGCATAAATTGCATTGACTGTTTGACTGTATTGCACTTATTTGTCACTGCTTTATTTCCTTTTTGGGTTGATGTATATTTATTTTATAAGTTTAACTGTTTTTCCAGCCTGTTGTTAGATGCCAATGTTTCCTGTCATAGCTGTGTATAGATTTGATTTCAAAACAGTATGATAGCTATTAAACTATCTTGTTATGGTTTTAAATGTGTATTTAAAGCTCAGAACAATCTCAAAGTAAGTCTGATTTAGTGGTGGATGTGCTATAAAACTAAATTATTATAATCGCGATTCAAGTGAAAATCCTTGAGACCTGTTAACCCTGCCTGGTTTCAAAACATTAACAGTTGAAGACATTACATACTTAGAAAAGTAACAAAAAGCAATCAAATGTAATCAGTTACATTACTTTTTTAAGAGTAATTGAAATAGTTATAAATACTTATTAGATTTAAAATAGGGTAACTTGTAATCTATAACCTACTACATTTCCAAAGTAAACTTCCTAACACTGGGTGTAAAATATTTCCATCAGGGTCTCGGGCCTCGGAAATGATAAAACAAACTTAAGGATGTTGTTGGTTGTTTGTGGGTGTCTGTGAAAGGTGTGTACATGCGTGAGAGAGTTTGAAAGAAAAATGTTTCAGGTAAAAGTTGTGATTTTACTGCAAACTATAAGCCTTATAACTATAGAAACTTAACACATCTGTATCAGTAAGATATTAATGTCATCACAAACCATCAGACACATCAGCCTGGGGTGTTATAAGATGGACTTATCGAATATTTGATTATTTCTTCTATAAATCATTTGTCCAAATCTTTATTAAATAAAACTATAAAGACAGTTATTTGCATTTACAAAAAATAAAACATCATAGTGTAAAAATAAATAATACAGTTTTTTACAATCGTTTTTGCACTAATAACTGAACCATAATGTCATTTTTCAAAACTCTAGACACATAATACACAACCAATGATCAAAATGCAAATTTTTCAAACCACTTAACACATTTTTTCAAATGCTTGGATACAATACACATAAGCAAAAGATAATTTGTTCATTGAACTTAAATCACCTTTTCAAAATGACACAACTTAACATCAAAGTATTACTATTTCAAAATGCAACTCACATATTACATCTGAGATGAGTGTGCATTCATTTTGTTACAAAGATTGAACTATCAGTTGATACATCTGCTTAAAATGATAAGTAACTGTTGCATTACCCTTGAAGCATAGCTTTTATGGAAAATAGTGCATGTTTCAGGAAAGATCATTTGACACCAGTTACCACAGAATATGACCCAGATGGACCACACTACACTCTCAGAAAAAACGGTACAAAACTATACCTTTTAGGGTACAAGTAGCTGTCACTGGGGTGTTACCAAGGGTACAATTTTTTGGGTACATAACTGTACAATAAGGACCCATTGTGTACCTTTAAAGGTACCTTCATATGTTTTGTTGCCCAGGAACAAAATTGTACCTCTGCAGTACTTTTTTTTTTTTTTCCCGTGTATCTATGGATGCCATATTTCATTCTTTATCAGATATGGTTTCTATGGCCCCATGTACCTCTTTTACAGAACACATTTTCATATTCAACATTACTGAATGCAAGATGTCATTTTAATGTTATTGCTTTTGTGGTTTTAATGAGTTAATGGCTACCCTGGTAAAAAAAAAAAAGAAAAAAAAGAATGTATAAAGAACGTTGGTACACAAATTAGCCCTGCTGAAAAAAAAAAAACCATCCAAAACCAGCCTAGGCTGTTTGGCTGTTTTTAGCTGGTCATAGCTGGTCAGCAGGCTGGTTTTAGAGGGGTATCGTCCACTTTTCTGTCTGGTCAGGCTGGGAAACCACCAGCTAAAACCAGCTAAGACCAGCCAACCAGCCTTTTTTTTTTCAGCAGGGTACAGTATACTGTAAACTGTATTCTGTATTCCGTACCCTGCTGAAAAAAAACAGCTAAAACTTTGAATCTATTTTTATCCTTTAGAAAACCTATGCTGAGATTTATAATAAATTTATTGATTTACTGATAAAATAAATCATTTATTTTATCAGTAAATTCCACATTACAGTATTTCAATGATACCACGATCCCACTGTGTCTGTACTGTTCTCAGTCTAAAGTAAAAAAAAAAATGGAACCTGAATCACATATTTTGTACAACTATATTTAATGATTGTACTAGCAAAACCACATTGAAACTATGAGTAACTTGTGTATGGGTGATCTAAAGTAATGTTCCTATAATATTTCATAATAAATTCGTTTTTTGAAACAATGCTTCTGCTAATGCAAGGCTTCTTTAAAGATATGAACGCAATATGCAAAGTTTTGAACACTGGACAGCCTGTGTTACAAATAATGACTGTTTTGAGTTTTG
Source organism: Garra rufa (assembly GCF_049309525.1). NCBI lineage: Eukaryota > Metazoa > Chordata > Actinopteri > Cypriniformes > Cyprinidae > Garra > Garra rufa. Next base: position 25,998,592 of record NC_133366.1, on the reverse strand, counting down.
TATCTAGAGTTTTGAAAAATGACATTAAGGTTCAGTTATTAGTGCAAAAACGATTGTAAAAAACTGTAATAATACCATTTTTAAAGAAAGAAAGAAAAGTCTGTATAATTCTGTGAGACATTTTTAGCACCTTGTTTAAGACATACTTTTGTTGCAAAACAAACTTATGACAACTAAATCTCAGTCTAATTCAGGTCTAATTCATAAAGAAAAATCTCAAAACAAAAGTTACATCATTGTTTAATCATACTGCTTCCCATAATCATGTGGTGCTAAACGTTTTTATTTGTAAAAGGTTTGTGTAAGCCATCATTTTAACACGGATTGTTTGTGTTTTAGTCGCATGTATGATTGCTTTGTGTTTGTGTTTAGCTGCATGTATGTTTACTTTTTGTGTTTTAGTTTACATGTATGTTTGTGTGTTGTGTTTAAGTTTGCATCATGTGTTTGCGTTTTTTTGTTTTAGTTGCATGTATGTTTGTGTTTTGTGTTTAAGTTTGTATCATGTGTTTGCGTTTTTTGTTTTAGTTGCAAGTTGCATGTATGTTTGTGTTTTAGTTTGCATGTGTGCATTGTGTTTGTGTGAGTGTTTGTGCTTGTGTTGAGACTTGAAAGAGCTAAGACTGAATATAAAGAAAAAACAACTGGAACTAAAAACAAGTAAAAATAAAACAAGATTTTCCACTAGCATAGATTGGTTTGTTAAAAACAAACTTCGTGGCCCTCCAGCTAATTTTAGCTTGTTGTTATTCATTCTGAACATCAGTTTAAAGACACATTCACCACATCCACATTGTAAACCTGTTTTTTATTAGGAAAGATGTGTTCTTCCTAAATGTTACAATCCACCAGATGCCCCACGCAAATCCAGCTGTGTTGTTAAAAGGCTAATTACACATCTTTTGACCTACTGAACTTTTACCTAAACTTCTGGCAGAGTTCACAAGAAAACACACTCGCAGGTGCGTATTGTAAAAAAAAAAAAAAAAAAAAGTCCACTGCACATCCTTTGACATCTTAATTAACGTTGGCATAAACTTTTAACAAAGTTCACAGCGCCAGTAGACCCATCTACACCCCCCTAGGTGACGAGTCGCAACCCCAGAAGAGTTTTTACAACGTAGGCTGATCTGATAAGAATGCATCAGCGATCGTAGACTGCGCTCACCAACCTCTCTGGTTTATTGGGCTGTGTGATTCAAGATATTTACATTTATATGATGTTGTTAAGTTTAGACTATTAAATACACACGCGTGTATGTGTTTTAACTACCACTCCGCAAGTCTTACGTACGGGAATAAAATTGCGGAATCCTCTCTTGCCTTTATTGTGCAGCGTGGAACAAAGCATTTGCTTTCATTCGGATATTTTAATGTACATGCATACAAACGGCTCAGCTGGTGTAGCCTAACAGACCGTATAAGTTCTAAGATTGTCAAAAATAAAAAGATAGTAACTTGTATTAACTAAATGAAATAAATAAATATTTTCCTGTGGCGTTTGTTTAAAAGGAAACTGACATCCGCTAAAAACTGCCCTTGAGACCAGTTTTACAAAACACTATTTCACAATTAAAGTTTTCTATGGACCCGTTTCAAATACACATTCCCTAAAACAATAAGAGAATGACCATAAACTCCTTTGAATTGGTGGTCCCGTGAGTTGTCAAAAATGAAAAGATAGATTAAAGGAGTATCTGTGATTAACTAAATAAAATAAATAAATAAATATTTTCCTGTGGCTTAGGCGGCGTTTGTTTGAAAGGAATCTGACATGCGCTTTAAAATGAAACAAACAAACAAACAAAAAACTGAGGAATGTTTAATGTTAAACAGAGGAATGATTTCATCAATTATGAAATGTCATCGATTTATTTAAATAAGAAGTCTTCTTCGATTTTTAAAAGTATTAATTTGTTTAATTATTTTACCATACATTTAAACCTTTGGTCTCTGCTTTACTGCGTGTGTTAGGGGGGTTGTTGTGGGTGGGGTTTGTCCGCAGCGCCCGTAAGTTCATTCTGAGTCAGACAGCGAGGAGAAAGGGTGTATTGTCGCTAAACAGTGTAAGGTGTTTGATTCTTAAATTTTATTAACTTTGTAACAAACTCTACCTAGTTTTTTACATTGTAATGGTAGACTACAACATAGATTTTTTTGTCAAGTATCTTATGCTGTTGCTTAACGATTGCATCTGATATTTTTTAGTTTTTTAGATCAGTGTAAGATGCACTGGTCTCTCTCCTTTACTTTATCTTGTATCAGTATAAACTCTACCTTTTTTACATTGTAATGCTAAGACTACAGCATAGGTTTTGTTTATTTTACTTTAACTCATGTATCAGTAAAACTATTTAAACATTTTTAAAATTGTATTGCTTTAGACTACAAAATAGATTTTGTTTATTTTAGTTTAACTCTTGTATCAGTAAAAAAAAAAAAACTTTTTAAACGTTTTTAAAATTGTATTGCTTTAGACTACAACATAGATTTTGTTTTCACAGTTTTCTGGAAAATACAAACCTCTCTGTGTTTCTATTGTATATGTGAAGAAAAACACAACTTTAATAAAAACTACCCCTTAAGCCCTGTTTCCCAAACATATACACTATTTCACAATTAAAGTTGAAAAGCACATAGTTTTGAACAGTTTTCCATGGTCCCGTTTCAAATACACATCCCCAAAAACAATAGGAAAACAACCATAAATTCCATTGAGTTGGTGGTCCGGATAAACAGATGTCCAGTTTTGGGAGGGGTAGGGGTGTCCAAAAACAGGTGTCTAGTTGGGGAGGGGGGTGGAATTTTTATGACATGCAATCAATCAAACATCTTGACACATGGTGCCCTACTTCTCTCTCTGGCCACTCGATCTTTAGTTTGGCGACAGCACGTGTGATCATCTCCACTAACTCCTCGTACTCGACAGGCTGGGAGGGCGTGGGACCAGCCTCCTCGACCATCTCCGCGTCCTCCTCCTCAGAAGAAGACAAACGGAGGGTCGAGCGCTCCTCCTGGAGGGAAGAAGCCACAGAGCGGGCTTCCACACCAGAAAGGGGCAGCGATCTAGCTGAGGAGGATGGCTCGAAGGCTGACTGGGCATGCCTCGCCCCCAAGCAAGATACACAGAGCGTGTGTGTGTCCTCAGCCATGATGTATCTGGGGCATGGAGGAACACAACGCTTGAATCTCTTGCTTTTATCGCCCATTTTTTTTTTTTTTTTTCTTTCCTATCTATCTCAGCACTCAAAATAAAGTAGAGCAAACTGGCTCTGAAAAACAGCACTGAGAGGACAAACACATTCAACACAGAGTGCGACTGAAAGACAGAAGCTGCCGGCTGCATTCACCGCATGTGCTTTATATTTTCCTGGTTCATGACGTCACCCCGTCCGTGACGTCACAGCACGTTTTTCTATTGGACTGATTAGACACGTGTTTCAGAGCGTGGTTACGCTGGAGGCGTTCCCAAAGCGTAGTGACGCAGCTCGACGTTCCCGAAGGGGAACCTTATAATTCTAAGGCAACGATATGTTATGTTTGGCTGTTATTGGTTATAATTCGTTAATAATTCGTTACATTTATATAGCGCTTTTCTAGACACTCAAAGCGCTTTACAGTGTCAGGGGTATCTCCTCATCCACCACCAGTGTTAATGTAATAAATCCACTTCTTGTGTTTATGCAGGTTCTACGTTCGCGAATCAGTCTGAATGAACAATATAATGGTCTTGATGGGAAGACTAATTAAAAAAGTAAGTGAACAACTCACACACTTAGATATAACCACTTTAAGTCAAAATAATACTAAATATAGCATGAAGACATGATTTGTGGGAGTTTATAGTGAGTAAATCTCTGTGTCTATCACCAGTTCCTGGTGAAAAAAACAGCTAATACCAGCCTAGGCTGGTTGGCTGGTTTTAGCAGGTCAACCAGCCTGGTTTTAGCTGGTCAAAGCTGGAAGGCAGGCTGGTTTTAGAGGGGTTTTGGCCACTTTTTTGTCTTAGCTGGTCAGGCTGGGAAACCACCAGCTAAAACCAGCCTGACCAGGCTGGGAGACCAGCTAAAACCAGCTACTTCCAGCTTAAACCAGCTAAGACCAGCCAACCAGCCTAGGCTGGTATTAGCTGGTTTTTTCAGCAAGCTTTGATTACTGATGACCTGAAAGATTGAAAAATGCTTAAGTTAAAGGAAAAAAAGGAAAGGATGTGACATGAGGCCAAGTATGGTGACCCATACTAGAAATTTGAGCTCTGCATTTAACCCATCCAAGTGCACACACACAGTAGTGAAAACACACACAGTAGTGAAAACACACACACACACACACACACACACACACACACACACACCGTGAACAGCCATTGCTGCGGCGCTAGGGGAGCAGTTGGGGGTTCGGTGCCTTACTCAAGGGACTCACCTCAGTCGTGGTATTGAGGGTGGAGAGAGTGACTAAATGTACTAAGCATTAATTCATGATTTTAAATGACTTAAGTGTCTCTCCCAGCCTTGCAATAAACAGATGTAGTAGTGCATTATGTAGTGAAGCCCCCGAGATAAAGACTTCTCATTAGTTATTAGGGCTGCAACGATTCGTCGACGTTGTCGACAAAAATCGATAATAGAAATAGTCGACAATGAATTTCATTGTCGATGTTGTCGCCAGACAACCGAGTGAGGCATCTTTCTGCCGAGAGTCGCACATACGCAGCTTCTATGCTGAGCGATAACATACAGATATGGCGGCGTCCAACGCAGCAGCTGCGCGTACCAAAACACGCCCGTTTCACACATACTCCGTCTGCAGTGCGTTTTTTTTTCCACACCCATGTTAACGGATTAGAACGTTCACAATGTACGGACTGCAAATGCGTTCTGTGTGAAAGCAAAACGAGTCTGTGCTTCTTCTGCACCGCATACGTAACGCACACGGACTGTAGACGCACTGCAGACTGAGTATGTATGAAACAGGCGTAAAGTTTGGGAGCATTTTAGCCTGCTACGGCGAATTAAAATATTACCTGCATGGTTTGTAAAGCAGTCCTTGTGCATCACGGCAGCACCTCTGTGATGCACGAACATTTAAAGAGAAAGCACGTCGGACAGTTGAATGAAACGGAGTTTGGCTGGCCTCGGTAAGATTTAAATAACATGGAAGTCAATACGTTTTGTTTTGTATATACATTTTTGTTTACTGTTTTATTGCTGCTGATGGTTTACAGGAAGAAAATGTTTACTTGATTTTAATTTATTTTTTCTTATAAAACAAATGTGCCTGTCCATTAAAAAAATTATATTGTTTCTTAATTTATGCATTTATGTCTGTACTGACCGAGCACTGTGCCTAATTGGTTTTAGACAGGGCATTTTTATTTACTTTTAGTATGAATTGGCCTATCAGCAGCAAAATATGCATTTTTCATTGAAGTACCCCCTTCTTTCTTGTGTTTACTATAATTTTCCACATAATTAAAGCAATCTCATGCTAAATTTGAGAAAAATTGAATAATTATCCGATTAGTCGACTAATCGTTTCAATAGTCGGTGACTAGTCGACTATTAAAATAGTCGTTAGTTGCAGCCCTATTAGTTATAAAGAAGCATAACCTTGTCTAAGATTGAGAGGGCCTTTGTGGTTTAATTGTTCTTGCCCTGTCTAGATCACCTCTTCATTGCTCAAAATCACTTCACAAGCATGTAAGGTGCTAGAGGTTGTGTGTGTGGGTACACTCATTGTCTGCCCATGAAATATCCTAGGCCGTGTCCCAGATGCCGCACTTAATATGGGCTTTAGGTCTCGTGGTCTTTGATGCATGTGTTTCTGAAGTCCACAAGGCTGCAGGGTGTCCCATTTGTCATTTTAGATTTCAGAATAGTGCTTGTGTTAAGGAAGCTGCTTTGAAACTATACCTTGGAAAGCTACTGTTTTGAAGATATAGTTACTTACTAGTTACACTACAAGCTCTGACGATACTGCAATATATAACCATCCAGTAATGTAACCTTATAATTTAAAGCAGAACTAAATTCTATTATTTACTCATTTGACCAAAAAATGTCTGACTTTCTTTCTTTTGTAGAACACAAAATAATATATTCTGAGAAATGTGTGTTGTTTTTCTTCATACAGTTTTCTTCAAACAGCATTCTTCAGAATATCTTCTTTTGTGTTACACAGAAGAAAGAAAATCACACAGGTGTAGAACAACTTGAGGGTGAGTATGTGATGACAGAATTTTCATTTTTGGGTGAACTATCCCTTTAATTAGAACCATATATGTGACCCTGGACCACAAAACCAATGTATTTCAATTTGGTAATACAATTTTGAGAACCTGTTAAGTAACAGGTAGCTAATCAATAACTAATGTATTCTGTCATACCTCCTGAAGAACTACTATTAATTATCTAGTAGTTATGGTTCAAAAAACATAACTATGTAATAACTACTACAGAACAGTTATATGCAAATAGTCACCATAATAATCGGGCTGTGGCCCACAAATCAAGTACTTGAGTAAAAGTACAGATACCACAATAAAATATTACTCCAGTTATTAGTTATTAATATTAGTCCAATTATAAATAGGCCTATTCATTTTCAAAACTACTTGAATAAAAGGACAACTACAGTAGTAACTTTGTTAGGGTCTACTACTATTATTAGCCTATAATGAAAATGAAATATACTCTTGTGAAATTATCTGATAATTGTTTATTAATTACTAAAGGGTTCACTATAATTTTACTTTAGAATAGGCCTATTGTTGCAGGTTTGAAATAAGTCTTGCAGAATTATTTGATAATTATTTATTAATTACTAATGAGTTCACATTGTTTTCACTTTAGAATACTGTTTCAGGTTCTAAGTAATTCCTGCGTAATTATCTGATAATTCTTTATTAATTACTTAAGGGTTGACTATATTTGCGCTTAAGAACAGGTGTACTGTTGCAGGTTTGAAATGAGTCTTGCAGAACTATTTGATAATTATGTATTAATTACTAATTAGTTCCCTTTGTTTTCACTTTAGAATACTGTTTCAGGTTCTAAATAATTCTTGCAGAATTATCTAATAATTCTTTATTAATTACTAATGGGTTCCCAGTATTTTCCTTTTAGAATAGGCCTATTGTTTCAGGTTTGAAATAAGTCCTGCAGAATTATTTGATCAGTCTTTTGACAATTCTAATTCTATTTACTAATGGCTTACCTGTATTTTTACTTTCCCTCAGTCCTGGCCTTACATACAGGAACTGAATTAGTATGATATATGCTGAGGACACACAGTACTTTATACAAAATATAAAAACTACAGTAAGTTATCGCATGGCACTGGAGTGGTAGTTGGGTTCCTATCAGAAGCTAAGTGAATTTCTTACAAAACATTCACAAGACAATTCAATACACAGGCAAAACCTGTGAAGTTTATTCCATTTATTAATATTGCATTTGCATACTACTACTACTACTGCTAATAACATTTATATATGAAAGGGTCACAACTCAATTTAGTTGTGTATGACTATTCATTAGTAGTTACCTGTACTTCATAGTTATTTTTCTTGAACCTTAACTATTAGATAATTACTAGTAGTTCTCCAGGAGGTATGACAGAATACATTAGTTATTGATTAGCTACACTGTAAAAAGTTTGCTGTAAATTTTACAGTAACTTACTGGCAGCTGGATGCCAGTAAGTTACTGTAAAAATGTTTACAGTATTATTACTGTAAGTGCATTTACAGTACTAAAAGACCTTTACTGTAATTTCATTTACAGTATTTTTATTGTAATTTCATCTACAGTGTTTTACTGTATCTTCAATTACAGTATTTTTACTGTATTTTCAATTACAGTATCAGTACTATAGAGTTTATTTTCATTTATTTAAAACTTTTTTTACCTGTAAAAACAATCCAATTGTCGTATAGCACTGTATTTTAAGATTTTTACCACCCCAACCCCATAAAAATCACAATAACTCATAAGCATTAGTTCTGATAATATTCTTTTTATTTGTTGAACATTTTCTTTTTAAAAGTACAAATTACAAATGTTGACCTCTAGGATACAGCAGAAAAAAGGGCATCACCACAGTCCCCTGGAGACTTTGTATCATGGCAAACATACACATACTGAAAAGCAAAAATAAGTAAGTACACTACCAGTCAAAAGTTTTTGAACACTAAGATTTTTTTAAAGAATTCTCTTCTGCACACCAAGCCTGCATTAATTTGATCCAAATTACAGCAAAAGCAATACAATTGTGATAAATTATATAAATGAACTGCTATTTGAATATATTTTACAATTTAATTTATTCCTTTGATCAAAGCTAAATTTTCAGCATCATTACTCGTCTTCAGTATCACATGATCCTTCAGAAATCATTCTAGTATGCTGATAAACATATTTTATTTAATTTTTAAATTTTTCAGGATTCTTTGATGAATAGAAAGATATTATTTAGCAAGGATGACTTAAATTGATTAAAAGTGATGATAAAGACATTCATAATGTTACAAACTATTTCTATTTCAGATAAATGCTGTTTATCTGAACCTTCTATTCATCAAAGAAACCTGAAAAAAATCTACTTCACTGTTTTTAGCATTATATTAATCTCAGCAACATCATAATAATAGTTTTTGAGCAGAACATCAGATAATTAGAATGATTACTGAAGGATCATGTGACTGCAGTAATGATCCTAAAAATTCAGCTTTGAATTAATGACATTTTAAAATATATTCAAAAAGAAAACGGCTCAAAAGTGTACTGTTTTTGCTGTACTTTGGATCAAATAAATGCAGGCTTAGTGAGCAGAAGAGACCTACTTTAAAAACATTTAAAATCTTACTGTTCAAAAGCTTTGTCTGGTAGTGTAAATAAAATAAAATCATACAGTAAAAATGAGTTTGTGTTGTGTTAAATTTTAGTAATTTTGAGTCAAAGTTGACAAGCTCTCTGATGAGAAACAGCAGAATGGAATTCAGGCTGATGCTTGTTGTTTGCACCCTCTTTCCAGAAGTCCATCTGATCTGTGACTGTCAATGCATTTGCTGCCACAAAGATTGACTGTCTGAACGAACCTGTGTCACGCTGTAGGCAGGAACACACGAACAACGACGTAGTAAAAAACGAACATTTAATAAATCCAATGGGAACAGGCAGACACAGGAACATGGAGTGGAAACATCAGGATAACATCAAAGACCGACAAGAGTACAGGGGAAAACACACACACCTTATATACACAGACTAATTACAAACACAGGTGCAGACGATGAGGGAGAAACCAAAACACACTGAACTGCGGGGGAGAATGGGAGAAACCAACATAAAGTCCAGGGGTGTGACATTACACCCCCCTCCCGGAAAAGGCGCATCCACGCGCCGACCGAACTACAAAGTCCTTAGGAGGGGGTTTGGGTGGAGGACGTTCTTCCGGAAGGGGGGCCAGGAATGAAGTCCAGAAAGGTGACAGAAATGTCCATGGAGGTGATGACGGAGGGAGGAGCCAAGGAGGTGACAGGAGGGGGCTGGAGCAGGAGGAGCCAGGTGAGACCCAGGCCGCAGCCAAGATGTAAATCCACGGTGGAGCCGATGGAGGGAGGAGCCATGGTGGAGGAGAGGCTGACGACTCCATGGATCCGACCGACGGAGGCGGAGCAGGTGGTGGTGGAGCCCGAGGCGGAGACGGAAAGCCGAAGATCTTGGGTGACGCCGCGGATCCGGAGGGCCAAGGCGGAACCCAAGGCTCTGGCGACCAAGGCGGAGATGGAGATCCGGAGATCCGCGGCGGAGCCGGAGCGACAGAGGGCCGAGGCTGTGCCCGCGGGAGGGAGGAGGTCCAATGAGCCGGTGGGACGGAGCGACGAGGCACAGCCGGAGGAGTATAGTCCTGAGGCGAAGATGGGGCGACGACTGACCAGGGCGGAGCCGGAGGGCCGATGGAGCCCGGTGGAGCTGGTGGATCGACGGGCGACGGCGGAGACGAGGGAGCAGAGAGCCGGGATGGAGCCGCAGGGTCGGAGGGCCGAGGTGGAGTCCAGGACTCTGAGGCTGGAGGCGATGGTGAGGGATCCTCCAGCCATGACACCGATGGAGACTGGCAGACCTGCGGCGAACCCACTGCACAGATGGTGGGCTGAGGGTGAGCAAGGGGACAGACAGTCGACAACGGGAATTCAGGTAGGCTGGGCGGGACCAGCGGAGATTCAGGACTAGGCAGAAGAGGGAGGGTGGGTGGGAAATCCAGGCAGATAGGTATTTCCATGACACAGTCCATTAAGTCCCCAGAGTGCTCTTGCTCACCCCCAGTGGCGGTGCAGTGGACGGGGCTCTCTACAGCCCTCTCTTGCTCTTCGAAGCATTCCACCGGCGCGGATGTAATGGTTGGCTCACGCACCTGATCAGTAGTTTTGACCTCTTCGGCAGTCCATAATGTTGTCGCTCCGGGTTCAGGCTTTCCGTCTGTGACGGGCTCATAATCCGCGGGTCGGGGTGGCTGGCTGGGCTCTGGGTCCGGAGTGGCACTGGCGAGATTCTCCGTGGAACAGGCGGGAAACGAGGATCGGTTTCTCGCCAGTGTCCACTCCACAAACGAGGCAAAGTTCGCTCGAGGGCCGTCTTCGGACGACGGCGCTCTGCAAGACGCATTGAGGCTGGCGTCATAGAACGCACAGAGCGCGTCATCCGGGTAGCTGGTGTTATTAGCTACGAGTTGGAACATTAACGTGTAGCCCTCGAGCGGTAATTCCCCCTGCTTCAGCCGTAGCAGGATGAATTCTGGTCGGAGGAAGGGATCCATGGGGGAAACACACTACGGAAATAAAAGACTGGAGAAAACGAACGGAAAACAAAACGGAGGTGAACACGCAAAAAAAACTGTATCGGTCGGTCTTTCTGTCACGCTGTAGGCAGGAACACACGAACAACGACGTAGTAAAAAACGAACATTTAATAAATCCAATGGGAACAGGCAGACACAGGAACATGGAGTGGAAACATCAGGATAACATCAAAGACCGACAAGAGTACAGGGGAAAACACACACCTTATATACACAGACTAATTACAAACACAGGTGCAGACGATGAGGGAGAAACCAAAACACACTGAACTGCGGGGGAGAATGGGAGAAACCAACATAAAGTCCAGGGGTGTGACAACCTGCAAGCACAAGAAAAAAAAAAGATTTTTTTAAAGCAGTGTTTATAGAATTTGCCTCAACTGTCGAACTTGATGCTGTATGCATTTTTTTATTTTTATTATATACTACATATGAACGCTGTAGTAAGAAAAAAAACTGAAGAAACTTTTTATTGAAATTTTTTATAAAGAATTTTATGAATGGGCCAGTGAATCACTGATTCAAGGTGTTTAAAAAAGGTAAATTCATTCAGTAATTAAACACTGCTGTGTGCAGAGACGCAAGACATGGCTTTGTTTAAAACCGTTTTTACTAAATGGAGCACAAAGACAATATTTTCTTCATGATTTAAATGACTTAATATTACATTCTTGTTTATCTAATTTTGTTGCCCTGACACTTAGTAAAGTCTGCCACAGACCATGCTAAATGCTAACTAATCTGTTCATATAAACATTCTAAACGTGTGTTTCCTAGAAAGTCTGTGCATATAATAAGCCTACTACGATTAAAAAAATCTCTATTTGTTGCTTTACAGTAACAATAATCTAAATTTGACAGATGGTAAGATTGCTATTATGAATTTAAAGGTTACAGTAAGGTAAAGACACCTGAAGCAGCTGCATTTTGCTGTTTAAATGCTGGTTTAATAGAAATAATTTTAATGCGCATGCAAACTCGATCTTGATGTGACAAGACATGGTAATAAAAAACATTCCCAGGGGGGTGTTCCATAAAACAAGTTTACCAAATAAGCCAGGCTTATTTCAGTTAGTCTGACTTATTGTCACTTGATTTGGCTCAAAATAAGTCAGACTAACTGAAATAAGCCTGACTTATTTGGTAAACTTGTTTTATGGAACACCCCCCAGGTCTCCTCTCCTTTGTTGAATAACACGACAGATCTTACGAACGGGCAGTCCACTCCGCACAAAACGACCGGCTGACTATACATTTGATTATACAGTACTTGAAAAAGTACTTGACTTTTATTTTGAAACGTCTAAACGCGGAAGTTGGGTTCACGTGTGCTTTGCTGTGTTGCCAAACAAAACTCGTGCCCTGACAGCACAAACTAATGATGTCCCATATGTAATGTAAGTAACGTTAAACGATTTAAGTGGAAATAAAAATAATTACATGCATATTTTGACATCTTACTAAATGACTTTAGTTTTGCAAATCTAACACGTAATGAAGATTTGTAAACTGCAGGCGTACACTATTTGGTCTCACAGACAATATCAAGGGCACGCATGAAATCATGGTGTGAACTGCGTGTCTCTCTAGAACTCTCCAACACACATATTTTAATCATTAAACTTTAAGTTAAAATATCTATCATCAGCTTACAGGTATGACGGTGGTGAATCTGTCATTTGCTGCAGCTGGGTTTTTAGGAGCATATCATCTGGGAGTAACAGAGGCGTTACTGAGACATGGAAACAAGCTGCTGTCTTCTTTAAAAGCCTGTGCTGGAGCTTCAGCTGGTGCTTTAGCGGCCACTGTGATGATCACTGCTCCTGATAAACTACAGGTAAAGCCATGCAGTATCACCCCAGAACATATGAAGAAACAACAACAAAACTAAATATATATAGCCTACATAAAATATCAAATATATAAAAATCACACAGAAAAACCTTTTTTTTTTTTTTTTTCATTTTAACTCGTAGTGCTTTAGAAACAGATTGACCTGTTTAGACTTGAAACAGATTGATGTGTGAAGCCAAGAGATCTATAGAAAATACAGATTTCTCACAGTTGCATCACCAAGTCTAATGCACATAAACTGACTGAGCTCTTTACCTGTATGTTCTGGATTTGTGTTTTCACACAGCATTGTAAGGAATTCACCTACAGGTTTGCCAGCAATGTAAAGAGTCAGAGGTTTGGAGCGGTGACGCCAGGATATGACTTCATGCTTGAACTGAGGTAAATGCAGCTCTCAGACATCATTTTTTGATCCAACGAAACACGATTCAGTAGGGTGTTGAAATTAACCCCGGAGGGCTTTTTGAAACATTTTTTTTTTCTGCGAAGCAGAATTTTAATCAGAAAGGCTGTCTAGGTAAGATATCCTACTCAGCTGTTTTGTTCACACAACTGATATTCACCTCATTTCAAATCAAATTAAATTTTCAAAATGGTGTTAGAATATTTCGATAGATAGTACCGAGACTGGATGTAAACGATCCTGCACGGAAACTCCTCATAACACACTTTCAGAAATTTCAGTGTTTTTCCTTCAAGTTAATTGCAAATGGCTCAGAAACATTTTTTTTATGCTGCTGTTGTCATGCTTTCATGTATTCCCATGTTGCCAAATGCATTACGTTTTAAATAAAATGCATTTGTAAAATAATTAAAGGTCTTTGTCCTATATATATATATATATATATATATATATATATATATATATATATATATTACTTAACATTGTAGAGGCTTTTGTAATTGTTGTGAAACATCAGTCTTAAGTATCATATTGTTTTTATAGTGGAAGCAGAAGTCAAGGGCTTTCTATTGCTGAAAAAGAGTGGGTGTTCTTCTGTTCTGTTATTATAGAAATAGATTTCATCCCACATATTTTTTATCATATAATCAAACCATATAAACCAGGTTTCCTCAAATCTTGCCCTGGAGGGCCAATGCAATGCAAAGTTTAGCTCCAACTCTGATCAAACTCACATACCTGTGATTTTCGAAGACATTGATAGATTAGCATGCACAGGTGTGTTTGATTATGGTTAGACCAGATTTGAGGATTTCTGGTATTAACTAAGAGGAAGAAAATAAAAACCAAAGTTTATTACAAATAAATTAGTGGAAAAGTAAAGCTGGGTGATTTGGAATAGTTATATAAAGGGTTATAAGACCATATCTAAATGTTTTGAAGTTCCAGTGGCTAGGCACACAAAAGCCCGCTTAGCTTTTGCAAATGCTCATCTGGACAAACAAGAGACTTCTGGTCTTCTGTTTTATGGTCAGATGAAACAAAAATTTAATTGTTTAGCCACAATGATGTAGCCTTCATTTGGCGTAAAAAAGGAGAAGCCTTCAACCCTAAGAACACCGCCCCCACTGTCAAACATGGTGGTGGGAACCTAATGTTTTGGGGGTGTTTTTCAGCCGATGGACCAGGGAACCTAATCACAGTAAACGGCACCATGAAAAAGGAGCAATACATCAAAATTCTCAACAACAACATCAGGCAGTCTGCAGAGAAACTTGGCCTTGGGCACCAGTGGACATTTCAGCACGACAACGACCCAATACTCACAGCAAAAGTGGTAAAGAAATGGTTAGCAGACAAAAACATTAACGTTTTGCAGTGGCCCAGCCAGAGTCCTGACTTAAATCCAACTGAGAATCTGTGGAGGGAGCTAAAGATCAGGGTGATGGCAAGGAGACCCTCCAACCTGAAAGAGTTGGAGCTCATTGCTAAAGATGAATGGGTAAGATACCAGTGGAGACATGCAAAAAGCTGGTCAGCAATTATAGAAAGCATTTGCTGTAATAGCCAATAAAGGCTTTTCTATTGATTATTGAGAAGGGTATGAATAATTTTGGACATGCCACTTTTTGTTCAAATGTAAATACAAGAGTAGTAATATTTTTTTCCCACAATGATGCCTCTTGTACATCGTCTTATTATCTTCTGGGAGACATCTGTGTCATTTCTAATAATAAAAAAACTTGCTGGTTGAATAAAAGTAACTTTAAGTCAGAATTTGCCAGGGGTATGAATAATTTAAGTTTGCTTGTATCTCGGCCAAATTTTGTCCTATCCTAACAAATCATACATCAATTGAAAGTGTATTTATTCACTTTCAAATTGAAATACAATGGTTTTGTGGTCCAGGGTCACATATATGGTTCTAATTAAAGGGATAGTTCACCCAAAAATGAAAATTCTGTCATCACATACTCACCCTCAACTTGTTCTACACCTGTGTGATTTTCTTTCTTCTGTGTAACACAAAAGAAGATATTTGAAGAATGCTGTTTGAAGAAAACTGTATGAAGAAAAACAACACACATTTCTCAGAATATATAATTTTGTGTTCTACAAAAGAAAGAAAGTCAAGTCAAATGAGTAAATTATAGAATTTAGTTTAATTAACTACTGCTTTAAATTATAAGTTACATTACTGGATGGTTATATATTGCAGTATCGTCAGAGCTTGTAGTGTAACTAGTAAGTAACTATATCTTCAAAACAGTAGCTTTCCAAAGTTTAGTTTCAAAGCAGCTTCCTCAACACAAGCACTATTCTGAAATCTAAAATGACAAATGGGACACCCTGCAGCCTTGTGGACTTCAGAAACACATGCATCAAAGACCACGAGACCTAAAGCCCACATTAAGTGCGGCATCTGGGACACGGCCTAGGATATTTCATGGGCAGACAATGAGTGTACCCACACACACAACCTCTAGCACCTTACATGCTTGTGAAGGGATTTTGAGCAATGAAGAGGTGATCTAGACAGGTCAAGAACAATTAAACCACAAAGGCCCTCTCAATCTTAGACAAGGTTATGCTTCTTTATAACTAATGAGAAGTCTTTATCTCGGGAGCTTCACTACATAATGCACTACATCTGTTTATTGCAAGGCTGGGAGAGACACTTAAGTCATTTAAAATCATGAATTAATGCTTAGTACATTTAGTCACTCTCTCCACCCTCAATACCACGACTGAGGTGAGTCCCTTGAGTAAGGCACCGAACCCCCAACTGCTCCCCTGGCGCCGCAGCAATGGCTGTTCACGGTGTGTGTGTGTGTGTGTGTGTGTGTGTGTGTGTGTGTGTGTGTGTGTGTGTGTGTTTTTACTACTGTGTGTGTGCACTTGGATGGGTTAAATGCAGAGCTCAAAGTTCTAGTATGGGTCACCATACTTGGCCTCATGTCACATCCTTTCCTTTTTTTCCTTTAACTTAAGCATTTTTCAATCTTTCAGGTCATCAGTCATCAAAGCTTGCTGAAAAAAACAGCTAATACCAGCCTAGGCTGGTTGGCTGGTCTTAGCTGGTTTAAGCTGGAAGTGGCTGGTGGTTTCCCAGCCTGACCAGCTAAGACCAGCCTGGCCAGGCTGGAAAAGTGGCCAAAACCCCTCTAAAACCAGCCTGCCTTCCAGCTTTGACCAGCTAAAACCAGGCTGGTTGACCAGCTAAAACCAGCCAACCAGCCTAGGCTGGTATTAGCTGTTTTTTTCACCAGGAACTGGTGATAGACACAGAGATTTACTCACTATAAACTCCCACAAATCATGTCTTCATGCTATATTTAGTATTATTTTGACTTAAAGTGGTTATATCTAAGTGTGTGAGTTGTTCACTTACTTTTTTAATTAGTCTTCCCATCAAGACCATAATATTGTTCATTCAGACTGATTCGCGAACGTAGAACCTGCATAAACACAAGAAGTGGATTTATTACATTAACCAATAACAGCCAAACATAACATATCGTTGCCTTAGAATTATAAGGTTCTATCTGACATTTTTGTCAAAATTGAGTTAATCACATATTCTTATTCTGTGACCACTTATTTACATTATGTGATGTTTTTTGTTTTGTTTTTTTAAAGTTGTGTACATTTTACGACTTTTTATTTAGAAAAGAAAAAGGTTCTATCTACAAAGTCGAACTATAACTTGGTTCTATAGGTTCTATCTGTGAGCCAATCAGCACTTCGAATGCAAACAAGAGGACCAATCAGGATCAACTTTCTTTGTCATGTCGCCGGACTGCTCCATAACAGCAGGAACGATTAAACGTAAAACAACAATTACACGTCTGCAGAATCAATGAGTGCAATTCACATTTATTCCTCAAAGTGGCACTGTTTAAAACATAATGATGGCGTAATATTTTTTACTCATAATTACCGCTACCGGCATTATTACCGGCATAAAACAAATAATATTATCTGCAACTGCCTTGAATGGCTTTACTGCAGAGCAATTGCATAATGTAAAGTACATAATGAAATATAAGTGTCACTGTCGTTTGATGTTGAATGTGGTCAATAGCGATCAAACTGTTGTTATTAAAGATGTTGAAAATGATAGTTTTGCGAATATGGTTGAATATGGCTTTTTGTGGAAGTCCTGGTCAGATGGAGCTGCTTTTTTTTTTAACTGTTTCTGCAATAATGTCTTTAATTACCCACTATAAAATTAACATCTGCTCTGGACAAAATATTCAGCACTGCCTTTTATGCCTATCTTAAACAAGAAAAAAAATATTTGTCCTAAAATATTAAATAAATGTGATAAAGACAGCATTAAAACATTAAATTCTCATACATGTTGACACATTGTTACAACAGTAATTTATGTTTTAAAACAAATTATACACTGTAACAAATTTCTGTAGTTTTCACAGTATTATTACTGTAAAATGAACAAATCCATACTGTGGAATATGTATACAGTAAGTTGCTGTAAATCTGCAATGCATCATGGGTAAAAATACAACCGCGGGAAATTCTACAGTAAAATAATATTTTCCTGTGAATCACATTGCAGTAGTTGAGATCGGCATTTTTCTCTCAGCTGGATTAACCGACGTAATGGGTGTATTTTTTTCCAATTTTTACCTCAGAAAGGTAAAGTTGCTCTTTATTTTTCCATATTTTGGTCATTATTGTTATATTTACAGTTTTCACTCGAGACCTTATGCGTGTTTAAAGGGATAGTTCACCCAAAAATGAAAATTTGATGTTTATCTGCTTACCCCCAATGCATCCAAGATGTAGGTGACTTAGTTTCCTCAGAAGAATACAAACGAAGATTTTTTACGAAAACCGGTGCTGTCTGCCAGCCTTATCATGGGTGTGGATGGGCACCAGACCTTTAAAAGTAAACAAAAACATGCACAGACAAATCCAAATTACACCCTGCGACTCGTGACGATACATTGATGTCTTAAGACACGAAACGATCGGTTTTTGAGAGAAACTGAACAGTATTTATATCATTTTTTACCTTTGTTACAACGCCACGTCCATCTCTCCTGAGTAAGCGTTCGGCATCAGTCACGTCACATGAGCACGCGCTCTGTGGTAGAATACGCAAACGCCGGAAGCGATCTGTCGCATGTATACGACACTCATTGTTTACACAGAGCACAGAGATTGTGGGTATAGCGGCTATTCAAAATGGTAAATACTTGCGCTTATCCTGATTGTTTAAACCGATTTAAAGCTAAAAGATTACATTAGTTTGCGCAAACTCATCCGGGACTTTTCACTGATTTCCCCTTACGGCGTTTGCGTATTCTACGCTAGAGCGCGTGCTCATGTGACGTGACTAATGCCAAACTCGTGCACATTACAGATGGACGTGGCTGTGTATCAAAGGTAAAAAATGATATAAATACTGTTCAGTTTCTCTCAAAAACCGATCGTTTCGTGTCTTAAGACATCAATGTATCGTCACGAGTCGCAGGGTGTAATTTGGATTTGTCTGTGCATGTTTTTGTTTACTTTTAAAGGTCTGGTGCCCATCCACACCCATGATAAGGCTGGCAGACAGCACCGGTTTTCATTAAAAATCTTCGTTTGTATTCTTCTGAGGAAACTAAGTCACCTACATCTTGGATGCATTGGGGGTAAGCAGATAAACATCAAATTTTCATTTTTGGGTGAACTATCCCTTTAACTTTCAGAGAGCGGGAGACAGAGAAAGTCGACCGTGAGAGGGAGCGGTGGTACCGAGCGGACATCCACATTAACCGGTAAGTGTTCGCATATTATTGCAAAAAGCATTACATTTTGATATATTTTCAGGCATGGCGACATTTTATTGCTAAAGTCATTATTTCGGTAAAGAACTGACATGGCTGTATACATTTAATCTGGAAGTGCGTCTGTGTGTTTGTGGATTAGCTGTTTGAAGCCACATGTGTTTTTCTCTTGCTAGATACTGCGCGATGGATATTGCTTTAATACGGACGAAATGCAGAAACAGGTAAGGCGTTAAAACTGCACGACATTTTTCATAGGACTTTGTGTTTTTTTACTTGAGCTGTGCGTAATATCAGTTAAAATGGCTTCGCGCCACAAACTAAACGCCATCCGTTCTCAGAACTGCGTCACTCAGGACTAAAGGGCTGAAGGCGAAACGGCCTCAGACTAAAAGACATCAGATCTCGTAAGCCTCTGTCTATATTTGTTATTTAATGGTTACATCTTTGTAACATATCCGCTGTCACAATGCATCGTTTGTCTTTTGGATAATTTAATACATTACAATACAGGGCTCGCAAAATCGCTAGCCCAGTGTCCTGGAGCTATTGTGTTTTCCAGTCGGGCTGGCAAATGTTTCACCAGCTATTTTAAAGTAGAGGGCTCCTGTAGGTACTTAAAAACTCCTCAATTCAGTTCACATTTAAGACCGTACAAAGTTTTTAATACGTTAAACAGTATAAGAAAAGTCCTAATTATAATTTTATAAGGTCTTTTACTGTTAGGGACTAACAGACAAGAATCGCGATAGGGCTGGATTAAACTTCAAGGCAATGATATGTGCGTGTCTTTATATGAATGTATCTGAAGGGAACCGACTGTCCTCAGAATCGTGTCGATGGCTTTTTAATTTAGTCTTAAACTAAACATATAATGCCTGATAAAACGGCGTAAATGAGTTTGGCGCTGCTTTGTTTGTATACAGCCGTTACTAGGGAAACCGTAATATTTCAGCGCTCCTAAAGCGCCCCCTAGTGACATAGAATGCTTATTTATTTCCAATAAATTTTTTCAGTTGTTTATGGTCAAATTATTAGTTATTGACCCATGTTTTTATGCAGAAAACACAGAGTTGTAAATGTGAAAAGTTGCCTTCTAAATATCTAAACAATTAAGACAGTAACATTTATATTTTAAATAAATATAATAAATTATATACTTGATTTATCTTTTTTAATGGCATAAAGGCTGAAATACCGTTGTATAAGATTTTTTTTTGGTGAAAACCTTTATCTGAACTGTATGTAATTTTATGGCTTAATATGTTACCGTACATTGTCCAACCCCACTCATACTGTGTTTATTTTACTTGTGCAGCTCTTAAAAATGATCATAAATTGCCAATAAATTGATATTTAAAAAATTCTGCAGATACCCTGTAAATAGTGAAATAGAATTCCTTCCTTGATGTTTGTTGATAATGATATTTGTGTATTGAAAATATTTTGATGATATGTAGACCCCTATCTGATTTTCTATATTTTAAAATAAAATTAAGCTGTCATTTTTGCTTATAAACTTCCAAATTAATAACTTTTTTTTTTTTTTTTTTTTACTGCAGGGAAGAAGACTCCAGCCCAGGACAATGATGCCAGCTCATGTCCATCTCAGGAAAGAAAAAAGGATTCATGCTGAACATCACATGCAGAAACCAGAATTATTGCATCCCATTTTTGGTCATCTGTTGGCACTTGTTACATATAGAGCTGTTTTACTTAAAATGCTTTGAAGAAATAATACCAAAAGATAAGCTTAATTGATGTCTGTGATATATGAAGACTGATATATATAGTGGTGGCCAAAATTATTAGAACACTAGTGTTTTTTACCAGCTAAACATGGGTTTAAGTCAGTTATTTCTATCTTTTGCTGTAGTGTAAGTAGGAAATATCAGTTTACATAAATATAAATAAATATCCAAACATAAATTTATGCCCTTAATTGTAATAATCCAGTGGAATTTCTGTGAGATTTCAGCTGGTGAAAATACCAGTGTTCTAATAATTTTGGCCACCACTGTATAAATGTTAATTGTTTGTTAATTGTTTATTTTCACTGATATAAAAAATATATTTAAAACACTTTGCTAAGTTAACTTCTTAACTAAAAATTAAATCAATTGATATTGCTGTTATTTTATAATGCTGTTAATACTTTCTCTGACAAGCGGCAGTAATGAAAACTATTTTCTGGTTTGTCATGTAATGTTTGATGTATACCCTGTACTGGAGCTAAAGATTTTATAGTTAGAATCTATATATTTTTAGGTTTATGCAAAATAAAAAAATGTTTACACACTGAAAAATACAAAATTGAAATGTATTGTATGCTATGCTATTTTATGTATTTTCACAATTTAAAGTCAATAAATGGTATTTTTGTGACAAAAACAGTGTCTTCTTTTTAGACTACACACAATTAAAGCAGTAATGTTCATTATAGTACAGTATACTAATTACTTTTTGTTAAAAATTAATTTATTCATGATTAATTCATTCAAAAAGAGCATTCTATTAATCTGAATGTGATTATGGTACTGTGATATTCACTATATAAAAATTACAGTAGTACAGTAAATTACTGTGATGAAACTTACAGTCAGCATACTGTGGAATATATTACAGCAACTTACTTGCCAATTGCTGCCAGTAAGTTGCTGTAAATTTCACAGTAATCTTGTTACAGTGTAAGTAAACTACTTTTATTTCTTGAAAATTGTTGCTTTAATTAATGTTTTGATAGAACCTAATAATTCCAAGCAGAAAACAACTTTTTAGAATTAGAAGGTTCTATCTGCATTTGACCTGTTCCCAAATTAAAAAATTTGAGTGGATTTTGATATTGTACATTTAGAATACATTTAGGGTCTCCGTCATTCTCATGTAGGAAAGAGACTTGTTCCCCATATCATTTTTGCTATATAGAATGCAAAAACTTTGAAGCTCAATATCTCAAAACCACTCGGAACGCAGATAGAACCTTATAATTCCAAGGTGACGATATCCAATAATATGGCATGGAGGCAGTCTCTCACATGAGTTTCCCCCAATTATATTCAATTTCCCCACACCAAACTCACCTCATGCTTTTAGAAGGTCTGTTAAAACTCAGTGAGATCAGGGGAGGTGAGAGATGTGGACTCCGCAGTAACTTTACCTGCTGGTGTCGCTGTTGGAAAATGTTTTTTTTTTTTTTTTTTTAGAAAAACGAGTGATTTATACACTTTTTAATGTTATATTTCATAATAGTGGCATTGTTTTATACTCTTTTTATACTCTTTTTTTCTTTTTCTCTCATCCAGGCCCGGTTCTACGGTTCTGCTATAAGCACCCTCAAACAAAATCAATAGCACCCTCAGTTGTAATAATAGAATTTAATTGCATATTTGGCAACCTATCGAGTGTGTTATGGTTTGCGCTCTGGAAATTGGTTTCTATTTCAGCATGTTTTTGGCTGCGTTTACACTGCAAGTCTTAATGCATAGATCCGATCTTTTTACCATATCCAACTTTTTGGCCCACAATTGTTCATTTTTAGTTTGTTTGAATTTTTCCTCTTTTCTTCGCTTTCCTTTGCTTTTAATGCAATTCAAGCAACAACAAAATAGAACTGCAAAATTACAGCCTATATATAAATCATATAACTTTTATTAACAAAACGATTTAAAATACACCATGCTATAGTGTAATATAAAATAAATCACTTTCACAAAGTCTAAATAGGTATACAAAACAATATAGCTTAAACATTGTGGCTCCAAATAAGAAACGTTTATTAGCAAAACGAGACACGGCATACACCTTGATGTCAAATAAAATAAATAAATTACAAGTTAAGTTTAAATAAAAGTAAAAATTAGCGAAAACTGAGGAACCAAATAAACGAATGTTTAAAAAACCTTCCAATATCACCTTAGACAAACGGCAGAAATCAGCAGGCTTTTTGAAATCCAAATATTGCCAAACAGGCACTTTTCGTTTTGAAACTAAATAATCGATCTTGTCTTTCTCACCTCTGTCTTATTGTCAGTCAGCTGGACTCATTCTCCTCAAGTGTTAAATTAAATCTGATCTGTCTTGCGACTGTTTTTAATTGTATGTCGGTTCTCTGAACTAAATTATTTTTATTACTGTAAAAACCATCAAAATGATGGTGGCTGGCGGTGCTTCACACTGGTATCACCGTCATCACCATCTATCACAGCAAGCTTAGTTACCACAGGGAGAGAGAAGAACTTCAGAATGTGATCAGGGTGAGAATCTGATGGCGTAGGTCGGATGTCCGCATCATTTTTTTTCCCAAACCAGTTGAGCGCTAACCACGCCCCCTAAGCGAAAACCACACCCCGCAGCCATGACTCACGTCTCTGGTTCGATTTCATTGGTCCACCCTGATACACCTGGGAAGTTTAGACGTAAAACAAGGTCGTTGATGGGTCGTTGACAAACGGTAAACAAATATTTTGAATCATTATAAGAAGTATATGTAGGTTTTAATGTCTGTTTTTATTATTGTTATAGTTTTCGTTTGAACATTTATCTTTATCTTATAAATTTCGATCGGCCTCAGGAGAGTCCTACGCTTTTTTATGGTGTGGTGAAGACCAAGCCGTACATCTGAAGGTAAAATATGCTTTTTTTATTTTTATATAAGTGTACTTCTGCTCATCAACGCTGCATTTAATTAAATTAAAAATACAGACGAAAAATGTAATATTGTGACGTATTATTGTAATATACAGGTTTTCTTGTGATGCAAAGCAGAATTTTAATCATTACAACAGTCTTCAGTGTCACATTATCCTTTAGAAATCATTCTAACATGCTGATTTATTATCAATGTTAGATACAGTAGTGCTGCTTATTTTTAATTATTTTTTTAAACAGTTTTTTTCAGGATTTGTTTTAATGAATAAAAGTTAAAAGGAACAGTATTTATACAGAATATAATTTTCTATTTTATATATATTTTTATAACAATATACACTACTGTTTAAAAGTTTGGGGTCAGTATTTATTTTGTTTCTTTATTTATTTTTTAAATAAATGAATGCTTTTGTTCAGCCAGGATGTGTTAAATTGATCAATTTACATACAAATATTTCAATTTTGATTCTCAAGTTTACTGATATGTTTCTGAACTTTATTTGGGCCATCTCAGTTAAAATGCTAATGAGCGAACTCTCTGGCCGTTGACTTTTTATTTTTACAGAGCTGGTTGTTTCCTGGGTATAAAGATCACTTCTGCACCTATCGTTTGTGCACAACACAAGACCAATTACACCTGGACCACCCAAGTTTTGAGGCATCGCTAAGGATTGCATTGACAGAGATTTCTGAAGTAAAGGAATTGGTGAAAAATCTTAGTTTGTCATCAGGAGTGACTTGGAGAGTGGCAGTGTCCAAACCAAATAAGCGACAACATGTGCTTTATGAGGTAATGTCAAATCAGTTAATTTATCTTTACACTATAAAAGCGTCGTTAAAATACAGTTAAAATATATATATTATTTTTTTTAAATGTGTATATAATATTTTAACTGTAATAGTCCAGCAAGATTTTTATCCCTGTGATGGACTGGCCACTAAATCTTCACAACAAATCTACCTGCAAATCTAAGCGATAAAATCTAAAACGATAATAAAAAATGTATTTATGACATTATTTGTCAAAGCATCCTCAATTAAAAGCATTTTTCACAAATGCATATACATTTTTCAGTTTGCAGGTAGATTTCTCCAAAAGTCTTGAAGATATTGGCACAGGATTTAGCCTGTCTCAATTTTTGCCTATTTTGATATCAGATCTTCTGTGAATACAAAGTTCTTATTGGCTTATCTTATTTGTTGTTGCTGCCACTTTCTCCCTGAAAGGAGAGATGTTGTATGTTAATTGGATGTTTTCCTTAATAAGTTTAACAATAATAATAATAATAAATTGTGGAAAAATAAAAGTTTTCTATTGTCAGAATGATGCAAAACATATAAATAACTAAATCAAAAATGTAACATGCCTAAGATTTGTGCACATTTTTGTACATATTTAAACATTCATATTCTGTCTATTACTATCCCAACTTCTGTGCATTTGTACCTGTACAATGATAATGCAAGTGCATTCTGTGCATTAGAATTGAGAAACATCAAATATGTCTGTATTTTTTGTCTTCATGTCACTGTTGGGTTAGAGAGAAGAAATTTCATGTGAGATCCTCCACATCAGGGCACACCTACACAGCTCTGCACATGTCCAGCTGGCTACAGTGGGGCACCATGCAAACACCAGGCAGCAGTTGTGCAAAATTAAAACAACACCTCCATAAACTTTCTCCCCACAACAGCTGAAATGAGGGCTGAGCTGCTGAAAATAACAAAAGGTAATTATTTCTTTACAGCATAGGTTGTCACTCACTGACTGATGCTGTTTTTAAATACCACCTTCTTTATATAGTTAACTATTCATTTATTACAGTGCCTTGCAAAAGTATTCATACCCCTTCATTTTTCCACATTTTGTTTTGTTGCAACATTATGTTAAACTGCTTTAAATTACTTTTTTTCCACATCAATCTACATCTCATACACCATAATGACAACGCACAAAACAGTTTGTAACAACTTTGCAAATGTATTAGAAATAAAAAAAACTGAATAGATCACGTTGCATAAGTATTCACACCCTTTTCTGGGACACTCGAAATTTAGCTCAGGAGCATTCATATTGCTTCTAGATGTTACTACACTTCGAGTGGAGTTAAACTGTGGCAAATTCATTTGAATGAGTCTGATTTAGAAAGGCACACACCTCTCAGAAAAGGTCTAACAGCTGAAAATGCATATCAGAGCAAAAACCAAGTCCTGAGGTCAAGATAACTGCCTGTAGAGCTCAGTGACAGACTTGCGTTAAGGCAATGATCTGGGGAAGAGTTCAGAAACAAAATCTGCTGCACTGAAGGTTCACAGAAGCATATAGCCTCCATTATCCATAATGGAAGACGATTGGAACAACTAGGACTAGAAAATGTCTGCCAGCCCCCATCCAAGCTGACAGAGCTTGAGAGGTGAAAAGGTGAGTCAAAGAATGGCAGATAATTGCCAAATGCAGATGTGCAAAGCTTGTCACATCAGACCCAAAAAGACTTGAGGCTGTAAAGGTGCTTCAACTATGTACTGAGTTAAGGGTATGAATACTTATGCAATGTACTTATTTCAGTGTTTCATTTTTAATAAATGTGTAAAATTTGCCAATCAGGTTTTTGCTTTGTCATTGTTATGGTGTATGGAGTGTAAATTGATGTGGGGAAAAATTAATTTAAAGCAGTTTATCATAATGTTGCAACAAAACAAAATGTGAAAAAAATGAAGGAGTATGAATACTTTTGCAAGGCACTGTACATTAATTAATTTCCTGCTCATCATCTTCACAGCCTCAGTTTCTCTTGACTTTCTAAACCCTTTATGGGAGAATATGCCAATGCCAAGCACATTAACTCCAGGTAAGAAAGTTCAAGTGGGACACAGAGCCCTCATTATACATGCTTAATTCTTAACAGAACTACTAGTACAGCAGTGTGACATTAGTATACACTTGTTATAAACATGCCTCTAAGGCAAGAAACCTGAACTACTGATCATCAGTACCATCTCAGTGCTCAAGATGGTCAGTGGAGGGATGGTCCTGTTTTTTTTTTATGTATTCTTTTCTTTTTGTCTTTCTAATGGTGGCACATTAAACAGAAACACTCTTGCAACATTTCATTTTGTCTGTGTATGTTATAGACAGTAGAGTTGGATCAGCTGGACCTGTCTTTCTCCAGCTCTGCACAACTGCACCAAACATCACCTACCATAGAGGACTCATACTCCAACCAACCTTGTGTGCAGGGTAACTCGGAGGAAGGTGAGTCCATGAAGCTTGGAGATACATTAAAAATTATGTCTAAATGTTTATTTGGCCCAAGCACCTTTTCTAAGTTTTTACCCCCCAAGGTTTCTGGGAATTTTTGGATTCTCAAAGGGATAGTTCACCCTAAAATGGTTATTGGTTGGTAACCAAAAAGTAGCTGGTAGCCATTGACTTGAAAAAAAAAAAATACTATGGATGTCAGTGGCTACCACAAGAATTTTTTTCTCCATATTATGTTTGTTTGGAACAACATTAAGGTGAGTAAATTATGACCTTTTTACTTTGCACACACATTGGAATAGTCTGCCATTACCTTTTTTTTGCTTAAATTTTTTTTGTTCTTAAGTAAATATATACTATAGTTATAATAATGGCTTTTTCTTTTGTATTATAAGTGTATCTCCTGCTACTAAACAATATTCTGTCTTAAATTATACACCATTTATTGCTGTTAAAAAACAGAAAACTATCAAAAACACGTTTTAAATTTTTTTAGTAAGTTAGTTAAAAATAATTATGTTAAAAGAAGGGTATTTAAGGACTGTGTGATCATTTTGTTGGGAACAGCTTTCCCAGATAGAATTTAACTGTGCTTTTTAATGTTGTGATTGATTTGTAGATTGAACCCTTTAAAAAAGTTGGTATTTTGCCATTTACTATTAGTTTTCTGTAAATTTAATTTTAGACCCCCTAAGAATACAAGTATGCCAATATTTTAGGATAATTTAGCCTTTAGCAAAGTGCTGCCTAAATCACCAATGTCGTGTTAAAAGTAAAAAGATGTAAAACAATAAAGACATACAAGGAACAACCGAAGACTACCAGATGGTTAAATGCATGCAATGCAGTGCTTGGGCCAAACATCACTGATTGCAGCTGTATTCAGTTGTTTGTGTGGATAGACATTTCTGTCACATAATTTAGTTTTAACAACACTAAGTTTTGTTTCCTGGTCCAAGTGTTTGTTGTTACTTAATTGTTTTTATTGTTGTCTCTTTAAGCAGCATCTATACCTCAGTCTCCTTTGAAACAGATGCTGGGACTGCTTCGTGAACTGGCTGAAAATGCAGACTACAGTGATGCCGTGACTACAATGGCCAAGCAGCTTGAAAAGATGCAACACAACCCGACCCAACTGATCTCTGCACTTTACTGTTTTGGTAGGGATGTCTGTGCCAAAATATGCAGCAGAAAACAGTCACAAAACATTTTATCTTACCACTAAGAGTTCTCCTAAATAGCAGTAAAAGTTTTTTCTCTTAAAACCTATTCCCATAGCTGCTGAGACAAACTTTCACTAAGGAATACAGAGAAGAGTAGAGGTGGGGTTTACCTTGTTGCTGTGGATGATATCAGCATGCCTATTAACTATGCACACAGTGATTGGTTGATAGGGGAAGGGTCTCTGAGATTTGTTCATAGAAATATTGTAGAGCATGATATTAAGTTGCCATATTCAAATAAAGTTTTTTTTTTTTTTGTTTGTTTTTTAATGTTGCCATCAAGATTTTGTCACAAATTGAACAAATATCTGTCTGAAGCCTTTTTTATTAACAGAATAGAATAATCATGGCTGATATGATATGTAAAACGTAAAAGAAAACCAAACTGGACACAGTAACAGCTGTTGCTTCTTGCCCCACTTAATGAAAACAAGGATATAATCAAAGGAAAATTTGGAGTTGGAACAACCTCCAAAAACAAAAAAATTGCATGTGAAAAATCATATGTGTGCAAATAAATAAAGAGTGTTTCTAAAAAAGTTGAAGTTCCGAGGCAGATTTCCAGCAACTGCCATTTTAGGATAGCTGGGACTTTGTCTTGACATAGGAATCCACCTCACTACTCCTAATGTTTGACAGATTGAGGAGCTAGTTTTAGAGCTAAAACGCTTTGTGAAATACTCTTAGAGCAACAATTTAGGAGTCCTAAATTTAGGACTGACACACCCACAATTTTTTAAGATTTTCTCCTAAATAGGCAAGTTATGATCTACTTTTAGCCTTAAGATGTTTTATGAATACGGGCCCAGGGCCTATTATTGGCTGTCAGCCAACAGCAGTGGCGCAAAGAACAACTAAGACTGGTTCTAGGTGGTGTTTGACAGCTGGACGCCCAGAAAAAGTAGTTCTGGTTCATAGACTACAGCGGATATCCAGGAAAAGGGAGGAAAGGGCTGTCAGGGTTCGGCACAAATTGTCAGAATCTGTGGCAATTAATTACTCTCAATCTGAAAAAGATACAAATATTTGTATGGTGTGTGTGTGTAAAATTTGTTGATCCTGAATGTTTAAAAATGGTTAATTAGTAGAGGAGTTAATGCTAAATTATTTATGAATTCTAGACTAGTACTGCAGGTTATGAAGCCTTATTTAAAATAACAACAGCAACTGCAGAGAAAAAAAAGGTAATTCCATGCTTCTTTTTAATGTTTTAATAGCAATTGTGAATTGTATTGTGAATATTGTTTGTGTACCGTGGCATTTTTGTATTTTATCTATTTAATAAATAAATAAATAAAGCATTGTATGGCCAGTCTGCTTTATGATCGTTAGTAATCATTATGTAATTGCAAACAAAGACATGCTTATGAATCGTTCTAGGGGTACTTTGATGCTGCTTCAAGTGAACCATAAAGTCTTTTGAATGTCTGTTCGATATACTAAAGAAACAATAATACGTTTTAAAAAATAAAATAATATTTAAAAAATCCTTTAGTGTTTACTGATTTTTGTTGTTTTCTGTACAGTACATGAGTGTAGTTTACTCAGTGTTAAACTTCTCTGTGTGTGTGTGTGTGTGTGTGTGTGTGTGTGTGTTTTAAGCAGTATTTTATTCATTTTGTACACTATTTATTTAAGTTTTAAATTGTGTGTACATTTCGTGTCTGAAATGTCTGAAATAAAACGCTTGTGTATCCCGTTTGGGTATTAAAATCAGTGTGTTTGCGTCATCGCTGTGTAGCCAATCAGCGCTGTGACATAGTTGACCAATGAAATCGAACCAGAGACGTGAGTCATGGCTGCGGGGTGTGGTTTTCGCTTAGGGGGCGTGGTTAGCGCTCAACTGGTTTGGGAAAAAAAATGACGCCGGATGTCCAGATATGGAGTATCTGATTTAAAACCACATGGAACCAGCTTGCATCAGTTGCTTTTATAGTGTGCACATGTCCTCAAAAATACATGAAAAAAACGTGGTAATTTTATTACCCAAACATTTTAGCTTTTAAATTTTTGTGTAGCCAGCTCCTGGGACAGGAAAGTCGCAACAATTGTTGTAATGAGCACGGATATTTAGCATTCTCTTCAGTAGTTCTCAGCGCCGCCGATTTGCATTTTTTGGGAAATATGTTTCATTGAATCTATAAAACTTTATTTGATGTAGGCTAAATCATTTTAATTAATGCAAAGCAAACTAAAGAGATGCAATGTCAATCACCTAAACGAGCTGTATTGGTCTTTTCGGACGATTATTTATAAAATTTTTACTTCTGAAAATTCTTTCTGAATTGAGTTGTAAGAAATATTGTAAATGTTTAAATAGTAAAATATGTTGCCTTAAAAATTTTATTTAACCCTCAAAGACCGAGACAGCCGCCGGCGGCTAAAAATAACTATTGATCTTAAATGTTTAATAACTTTTGAACCGCTAATCCAATTTGAATGCTTTAAAAAGTCTCGTAAAGTACAGAGTCTGCTCTTTTCAGTGATATCGCATTTGTCTCATTTGGATATTCAGAGGCTCCGTAGTAAGCGTGATTACGTCATCACATTTCCTCAGCACTGATTCGTCAGATGAAATCAACACGTTTTGGTCCTCTGAGCCAAACAGGAACGATTGTTGATGCTTAGTCCCACCCCTGTGCTCCGATTGGTTTAAACTGTCATCTATTCAACCAATAAACATAGGTTTTGGTCTTTTGAACCACCGATTAGTATGTTTCTTTGCAGATCTGAACAGACTCAAAGTGAAAGCAAAGTGCGTCTTGCGTGCATGAAAACAAACGCAAAATAACACATTTGCATGACAGCATTCTTTGAAAATGTACAGAAATACTCACGACAGAGCCCTTTGACGTAAAACAAACCAAAAACAAGGATGAAACAACAGTAGATATCGGATAAAGCACTGGAATGTGGGTTTTCGGTCACTAGGCGATGTCCCGGTAAAATAGATTCCGACGCAGACTACAGCCAGCAGATCCATCTATTTGGTTGTTATATTATGTAACTAATTATTATATAGTTTTTAAAGATTATTTGTACTATTTTTTCGGTTGCACTCTGTATATTTCTCTCTCATTTTGTGTGTAGTTTGTGAATAATTTGGATTGTTTATTTATTTTTTTGTTGCACAAGACAGTTTGTGCATTTTTTCTTGTGCTACTTTCTACACTATTTGTGTTTATTGTTCATCTTTTGGATTAAGAATATATTTATGAAATAGTAAATTATTTTTTACTGTGTTTTGCTATTATTTAACACTGTTTCTGCAATGACTTTACTCCTGAAACGTTTTTGGACAGATCTATATTGTCAATAAACGAAATGGGCCTGTTTTTCACTGAAAAGCACCTAAATAATATTGTAATAATTGGCTATAACTTGCTTGGGGAATGTTATATATAGACAAAATTTTATTTGGAAGTGTAAAACACCTAAATACAAATTTTTAAAGAAAAAAATCTAAACTTCAGGAGTTTTTGTTTGAGTACACAGTAAAAAACACCCAATTGTTGGTAGCGTTTTTTCCTAAAATTCTGGAAATTCGCTAATTTTTAGAGAAAACAAAAGGAAATTTGTAATTTTAAATTAGCTAGACATAAAGTTCAAGTTCTTATGTTTATAATGATATATGACAATTGATGCTGACTGCTAGAATAGGTCTGAAAAAACAAAGAAATATACAGGTGCCTCAGGTGCCCCAAAAATGTTCTAGGTCTTTAAGGGTTAACGAAAAGAAAGAAAGAAAGGTAGAAAGAAAGAAAGAAAGAAAGAAAGAAAGAAAGAAAGAAAGAAAGAAAGAAAGAAAGAAAGAAAGAAAGAAATGTCAAAAAATATAATGTAAACAATAAACTAAGATAAAACGAAACTAACAACAGTTTGAAAAACCTAACTGAAATATTACAATTATTATTAAAAATAAACGTTTTCGTAATCATTAGGTTCTGGCAAAATAACCTGAGTGCACTGGGAAAGGTATAATCAGGAATAGGCATAGGGATGACCGAATCGGAGGTTGATAGGGAAATTTACCTACCATATTTGCATACTTTTATCATCTTATCAATCTCAGCATGCTATACATTTCTGTAGCTAGGTTATAAGGTAGATTAAAACTGAAACTAAACTATAGCCTATATAAAGAAAAAAAATATAGAAATATGTTCACAACATAAAAACTAAAATAAAAATGTAAAAAATATTAATGACACTAATAAAAAAGAAACTGAATTTTAAAGCAAAATCGAAAACGACATTAATTTATATAGCCTACCATTTATATGCTTGGAACAATTATGTTGTAAGAATGTACAGGAAGACTAAAGATATAAAAACGCTGACTGGTTGGGTAATGTTTTTCATTAAAATCATACAATTTCCTATATTAATAATGAATGAGAATACTAGGAAATATCAATCGCGACAAGGCGCTGCTTTCTCACCATCTCCCCCTCCCCTTGCCCCTCCTCTCCCCTCCCCTCCCTCCCTCCTCCCTCGCAAAGGCGCTCATCTGTGACATCACAGTAATTAATTAGAACGTTCGGTTTATATGAATACTTCAAACTTTCATGGCTCATTTGTACCGTGTTATCAGCGAGTGATTGTAAGTATGGTTTCCATCTACAGTTTTTCTAAATAGTTTCAATAGTTTTTAATATTTTTATGTGCGTATTTACGCTAAAATACACTGTACAATGAGACTGAAGCTAAATCAGCTCAGCGAAAAAAAAAAAAGAAACTTTCTCTTACATGCAACTGCTTTTATTTGCAGCAAATTTCTACATGTAAAAATTTAAATTAACATACAATTTCAACAATTGGGACATAAACTGAACAAGTTTTACAAACATTTGACTAATACTAGCTGTTTTATACAGGTGATCAGGGAATCTTTCTTTTAATGTTTTTTCAGAGCCGGTAGAAAGGTGTCTGTCATAACTTTTTGTAACCTTGTCCTTAATACTTACCGCCTTTAATTTGTAAATGTCTGTTCCACAAATGCATGTGGAATAATTGTTTCTGGCTTATTGAACAAGCATGAAAAACTAAATGCTTTTAGTTGTTCATAAATGGTTTGAATGTTTCTATGTGAACTGTTTCATATTTCTACACTATTGACAATGGACCTGTTTTTGCATGCAAAATTTGGCTGAAATTTCTAAAATTCAGTTTATATAAGGTTTGTCCTATGTTTTTTTCCCCCTAAGATTTTTTTTCACGTGTTTTTTTAAAGATAATTTAAGGGACTACAAATGAAATTCAGCTTTTTAGCTAATTCTGGAGCTGTCACTGACTGTCCATTTTCCCTGTTAAATAAATAAAAACATAAATGAAATAAATAAATAAATGAAGCATCTCAAAGTACTATCATATGATATAATCATACTGTCATATGAGTATCATAATATGATCAGACTATATAATCAAAGTCATGACATTAAAAACAAATTACGTACAAAAAAAGATGTATAAAGGTCTCATGCAAAACTTAACTTTTTCATAACTTAAAAGTCATGTGTGTTTTCAACTATGCTCATTTAAATAGTTTTTCAATGTTAACATATGGTAAATGAATACAGTTATCACTGCACTGTGCTTTTAATGTCACTCACCCTGCTTTTAATGTGTCTCATGCTCAGTGCCACATTTTTAAAATACCATGTCAAGTTCACAGAAGGACCCTAAAGCAACCAGTTGTGGGATTTTGTGATTTTACTCAACATATCTCTTCTTTCTCTTTCTCTCAGTGTTTCACAGATCGTGTTACAGACACAAGCAGACAAGCACAATTCCACGATTTTATAGATTGACCATCTTACATCCTTTGAAGCAGCCAATCTATGTCTGCCTATTTCAGGCAAGGAGCTACAACGGTAGCACCCATGGCTGACAACTGTTCCCCGCAGGAAACATCCATGCCTAGATTGTTCACTCTGGGATTGTCTGTACCTGCTTCTTCCTCATGGAAGAGGCAGGTACAGAAAGGGCGATCACAGGCTTGTCTGTTTCAGGAGCGCCGGGAGTATAAGCCTCAAGCCTCCTTGAGACAGAGAGAACTCAAGTCTGTTAAGCCCCCACAGTCATCACCTGTGATTGAGGGTTCCCTACAGGCAGCTCCTGTGTTACAGGGAGATCTTGCATCGAAGTGTTATCCAGAAGGAGCACCAATGCCCAAGTGTTCCCCACCGGCAGCTCCAGTGATTGACTGTTCCCTACAGGGAGCTCCCGTGCCCAGATTGTTCACTCTGGGATTATCTATGCCTGCCCTTTCCACAAGGAACTTTCGTGTCCGGAAAGGGCGATCACAGCATTCATGTTTGTTTAAGGAGCGCCAAGGCTATAAGCCTCAAGCGTCCTTGAAACAAAGAGCACCCGAGCCTGTTAAGCCACCTCTGAGATCACCTGTGCCTGAGGGTTCCCCACAGGAGTGTTCCTCAGAGGAAGCACCTGTGCTTGAGTGTTCTCCACAGGCAGCTCCCGTGTTACAGGGAGATTCTTTGTCTGAGTGTTCTCCAGAGGGAGCACCAATGCCCAAGTGTTCCCCACAGAAAGCTCCTGTGATTGAGTGTTCCCTACAAGGAACTCCCATGCCCAGATTGTTCACTGTGGGATTATCTATACCCACCTTTTCCACAAGGAACTTCCATGTCCGGAAAGAGCGATCACAGCGTTCATGTCTGTTTAAGGAGCCTCAAGCGTCCTTGAAACAAAGACCACCCGAGCCTGTTAAGCCCCCTCTGAGATCACCTGTGATTGAGGGTTCCCCACAGGAGTGTTCCTCAGAGGAAGCAAATGTGCTTAAGTGTTGCTCTCAGGGAACACCAGCTGAGACCCTACAGGAGGAACCTGTGTCTGAAGTTTTCCCAGCGGAAGCACTCATTCCCGAAGGTTCCCCTCATGGTGCATCTTCCGTTTATCGAACACCCATAGCCTCTAGCTCCTCACATGGAGCGCCCATGCCCAAGTTGTTCACCCTGGGAATATCTATACCTGTCTTATCCACAAAGAAGTACCGGCTGCATAAGTATCAAGCCTCCTTGACGCACAGAACACGTTTGCCTATCATCACCACACAGAAATCACCTGTGCCAGACAGTTCTTTACAAGGAGTGGCCATGCCTGAGTGTTCCCCTCAGGAAGCATGCATACCCACAGGAACACCACAAAGCCTGTCTTTTCTGGCAGCCCTTCATGACGAAGCAAGGGTGGAGGCAATAGAATCCTACAGGTCCTCATCTAGTAAGGCTGGGATGTCTCAGGGAGTATCCCAACCTGCCAAGGCTCAGAAAGAAGCACCCATGCCTGACTGTTCTCCACAGGAAGCATCCATGTTTCAGTGTTCCTCCGAGGAACCCATGCTTGCGTGTTCTCTAGAGGGCGAACTCATGCTTGTGTGTTCCCCTGAGGACGAACCCATGCTTTTGTGTTCCCGAGAGGATGAACCCATGCTTGTGTGTTCCAGAGAAGACAAACCCATGCTTGTGTGTTCCAGAGAGGACGAACCCAAGCTTGTGTGTTCCCCTGAGGATGAACCCATGCTTGTGTGTTCCCGAGAGGATGAACCCATGCTTGTGTGTTCCAGAGAGGACAAACCCATGCTTGTGTGTTCCAGAGAGGACGAACCCATGCTTGTGTGTTCCCCTGAGGACGAACCTATGCTTGTGGGTTTTCCAGAGGACGAAAAGAGGAACCAAAGGCAGCAAGTAAGACCTTGCTCATATTCTAGATACCTTAACCCTACCCCATACCTGAACATAACTACTACAACAACTACCTTACTTACTATTGATAAGCAGTAATTAAGAGTTTTTTGAGGGAAAAATCTTAGTTAATAGTAAATATTTGTACCCTAATTTTAAAGTATTACCAAACTCTTTTTAATTCAATTTATACTTTAATCTGTGACTGGTATCAAACCGTTTTTATTCATAGACCACTAATGTTTAAATGGTTGAAGCATTGCATGACTTTGTCTTTTTTTAACAGGTCAACTCAGATGTATATCAGCTTCCAAGGAGAAGTCAGCAGTGGAGACAGCACAGCTCTTGTGCCCGTCAGCTGCCAAATGCAGACCAAATGCAGAGAGCTCAATGGAACCCTTACCCAAGAGCCTGTCCATGGTTCCAGCCCAGATTTTGGAGACAGCAGAGCCCTCATACCCCCCAAATAGGACCATGGCATCTGGGGCAAAGAGCTCACAGGGTTCACCCAATAGCACATCTGTGGTTCCAGCCCCATTCGTGGAGGCAGCAGGACCCTCATGCCCCTCGACCACAACCATGGCATCTGGGGCAAAGAGCTCAGAGGCCTCACCTTAGTGCACATCCACCGTTCGAGCCCAGATTGTGGACGCAGCAAAACCCTCATGCCCCTCGACCACAACCATCACATCCGGGGCAAAGAGCTCAGAGGCCTCACCAAAAAGCACATCCGCCATTCCAGCCCAGATTGTGGAGGCAGCCAAACCCTCATGCCCATCAACCACAACCAACAAATTTGGGGCAAAGAGCTCAGAGGGCTAACCTAAGAGTGCAAACACCATTCCAGCCCTCTTTGTGGAGGCAGCAGGACCCTCATGCCCCTCGACCACAATCATCACATCTGGGGCAAAGAGCTCAGAGGCCTCACCCAAGTGCACATCCACCGTTCCAGCCCAGACTGTGGAGGCAGCAAAACCCTCATGCCCCGCGACCACAACCATCACATCTGGGACAAAGAGCTCAGAGGCCTCACCCAAGTGCACATCCCCCGTTCCAGCCCAGATTGTGGAGGCAGCAAAACCCTCATGCCCCTCGTCCACAACCATCACATCAGGGGCAAAGAGCTCAGAGGCCTCACCCAAGTGCACATCCCCCATTCCAGCCCAGATTGTGGAGGCAGCAAAACCCTCATGCCCCTCGACCACAACCATCACATCTGGGACAAAGAGCTCAGAGGCCTCACCCAAGTGCACATCCTCCGTTCCAGCCCAGATTGTGGAGGCATCAGAACCCTCATTCCCCTGGACCACAACCATCACATCTAGGGCAAACAGCTCATAGGCCTCACCCAAGAGCGCATCCATGGTTCCAGCCCCCTTTGTGGAAGTGGGAGAATGCTTATGCCCCTCAATCACGACCATGGCATCTGGGGCAAAGACCTCATAGTCCTCACCCAAGAGCAAATCCAAGGTTCCAGCCCCATTCATGGAGGCAGCAGAACCCTCATGCCCCTCAACGACAACCATTACATCTGGGGCAAAGAGCTTTGAGGCATCACAAAAGAGCCTATTGATGGTTGAAGCCCAACGTAGAGAATCAGTCACTTAATTTGTATATGAGCCTTAGTAAGAGATTATCTGTGTACAGTGCAGAATTATTAGGGAAGTTGTATTTTTGAGGATTAATTTTATTATTGAACAACAACCATGTTCTCAATGAACCCAAAAAACTCATTAATATCAAAGCTGAATATTTTTGGAAGTAGTTTTTAGTTTTAGCTATTTTAGGAGGATATCTGTGTGTGCAGGTGACTATTACTGTGCATAATTATTAGGCAACTTAACAAAAAACAAATATATACCCATTTCAATTATTTATTTTCACCAGTGACACCAATATAACATCTCAACATTCACAAATATACATTTCTGACATTCAAAAACAAATAAGTGACCAATATAGCCACCTTTCTTTGCAAGGACACTCAAAAGCCTGCCATCCATGGATTCTGTCAGTGTTTTGATCTGTTCACTGTCAACATTGCGTGCAGCAGCAACCACAGCCTCCCAGACACTGTTCAGAGAGGTGTACTGTTTTCCCTCCTTGTAAATCTCACATTTGATGATGGACCACAGGTTCTCTATGGCAGTGGTTCTCAATCCTGGTCCTGGAGGACCCCTGCTCTGCACATTTTGCATGTCTCTCTTATTTAACACACCTGACTGAGATCTTCAGCTTGTTAGTTCAGTTCATGGATCTCTCTCCTAATGAGCTGATCTCAACCAGGTGTGTTAGGTAAGGGAGACATGCAAAATGTGCAGAGCAGGGGTCCCACAGGACCAGGATTGAGAACCACTGCTCTATGGGGTTCAGATCAGGTGAACAAGGAGGCCATGTCATTAGTTTTTCTTCTTTTAGACCCTTTCTTGCCAGCCACGCTGTGGAGTACTTGGACGCGTGTGATGGAGCATTGTCCTGCATAAAAATCATGTTTTTCTTGAAGGATGCAGACTTCTTCCTGTACCACTGCTTGAAGAAGGTGTCTTCCAGAAACTGGCAGTAGGACTGGGAGTTGAGCTTGACCCCATCCTCAACCCGAAAAGGCCCCACCAGCCCAAACCAGTACTCCACCTCCACCTTGCTGGCGTCTCAGTCGGACTGGAGCTCTCTGCCCTTTACCGATCCAGCCACGAGCCCATCCATCTGGCCCATCAAGACTCACTCTCATTTCATCAGTCCATAAAACCTTAGAAAAATCAGTCTTCAGATATTTCTTGGCCCAGTCTTGACGTTTCAGCTTGTGTGTCTTGTTCAGTGGTGGTCGTTTTTCAGCCTTTCTTACCTTGGCCATGTCTCTGAGAATTGCACACCTTGTGCTTTTGGGCACTCCAGTGATGTTGCAGCTCTGAAATATGGCAAAACTGGTGGCAAGTGGCATCTTGGCAGCTGCACGCTTGACTTTCTCAGTTCATGGGCAGTTATTTTGTGCCTTGGTTTTTCCACACGCTTCTTGCGACCCTGTTGACTATTTTGAATGAAACACTTGATTGTTCGATGATCACGCTTCAGAAGCTTGGCAATTTTAAGAGTGCTGCATCCCTCTGCAAGATATCTCACTATTTTTGACTTTTCGGAGCCTGTCAAGTCCTTCTTTTGACCCATTTTGCCAAAGGAAAGGAAGTTGCCTAATAATTATGCACACCTGATATAGGGTGTAAATGTCATTAGACCACACCCCTTCTCATTACAGAGATGCACATCACCTAATATGCTTAATTGGTAGTAGGCTTTCGAGCCTATACAGCTTGGAGTAAGACAACATGCATAAAGAGGATGATGTGGTCAAAATACTCATTTGCCTAATAATTCTGCACTCCCTGTATTAGTAAGAAAATATCTGTGCATCTGTATAAAAAATGTTCATTTGTAAAAAATAAAAATAAAAATGTGCATGTGTAAAAATAAATAAAAAATGGAAAAATTAACTGTTCTATCCATTTATCTGTTCATCTATTCATTCATCAAGGATAATATACATACATTGACATCACTGTTATATAAATGTGCCAGACTGAGCCATTTGCAGATCGCAGATCACATATTACAATTTTTACAATTAAAATAAAAAACATACATTTATCATTAATGTTTGTGTGTCAAAAATTCACTACTTATCATTACACTACTTATCGTAGCTGTCTCCCACATAGCCTTATTGTTTTTACTGCTTTTAAGAAGGTTTAGTCCTTGAAATCACATAAATAATACATACAGATGTCCCTGACACTTTTCTTTCTTGTAAATGACGAATTAATGTTGTATATTTATTTTATATAAATGGTTTGGTGTGTTTGAGAAAGTCTGCTATCATCTCAACTGTTTTCAAGCAAGGAGCACTTTGGGCTTTTAATTAAAATTTTCTGTATATATGAGGTTTTGATAGTTGTAAAGGTTTTGTTAATAATTTGGCAGTCTAATTTATTTAACCTCAACAACATACACTGTACTGACATCACTTACATGGAACACGAAAATCGCCTGAAAACAAGTTCAAAGGCTTTTATGAGCTTTCATGGAAAACATATTTTAATAGAAAATTGTTCTGTGATTTCAGGAGCGACAGACAAAAGCTGTCTACAACAGAGGCAACAGGGAAAGTTACAAGATTTCAAAATTTCTGATAAGAGCTGCTGACATTTAGCCTGGAAAAATCCAGACCCTAATCTATTAAGATTAAGGGTCTGGCATTGAGCAATGAAAAGGACCTAACTCGAGGGGCGGCACCAAGCGTGCATTTGAAACTCTCACTGCACGCAATTGGATAACGCCACGACCAATCACAACAATACATGGTGTGACGTATCCAGAGCGACGGTGAACATTTAAGAGTGGATTTCAATGTT
This sequence comes from Garra rufa, assembly GCF_049309525.1. Taxonomy (NCBI): domain Eukaryota; kingdom Metazoa; phylum Chordata; class Actinopteri; order Cypriniformes; family Cyprinidae; genus Garra; species Garra rufa. The sequence continues at coordinate 25,958,442 of NC_133366.1, read as the reverse complement.
ATAACATAAACAATGTGACAAGATTAATAACTATTAATTAAGACAGCCGAATCAACCTCATAAAACAATTAGGTCCGATCAAACTATTCATTTTATCAACTAATTTGTGAATGGACAAAGCGTTTCATTCAGCAGCGAGACATATCGTCCTGTTCAAGTTAGGCTACTGCATTACTATTGAATAGTTCAGTTTTTCGTTACAGTAAGTTTACCAAGTGACTCTTACCATTTGTAAATGAGATGGACCTCATCCACCACAATCCCTATCAGGTTGTCCCAGTAGACCTTGTTCGATAACATTTATCGCCACTTCTTTTTTAACAGCCAGGACTCGAGACTGCCGAATGCTATCTGGCATTGCCCGCTTCGGATCTGTTCCTTTTCGTGTTCGCCCCATACGCTTAACTAACAGCGGAGCTAACTGATAGATTAAACTCTTGCCATATCCAGTCAGCAAAACAGCAAAAACGTCCTTCTTGCAAAGGAACGATTCGAGCGCGGTTTTCTGTTCCTCTTTTAAATGAAAAGCCAAGTCTAACTCGGTCATTGTAGCAGCCAAAGCCGTTTCAAACAACTGGTTTTCATCTGTAGATCTCTTTCAATGTTAACTAAATGATTACGGACGTCGCAGCGCTGTCATCATCAGCTTAGCTCGCCTCTGGCATCAGATACACCGATTTGATTGGTTCCCAGAATTGCTTACGTATTGCAGTAACATGCATCATTGCTCGATACCAGAGTGTCTTGCAGAGACAATTCAAATTGTGCTCTCGTGAGACCTCTGGGTTTCCAGGGTAGCTGACATTAGGAAGTACAGGTGAACTGAAGAAGCTCATTAAAAAAACGTAATATGTTTCTTCACAATATACCATGCATCTGTTATTTTCTTTTGCAAAACTATATATTTTTTTAATTACACTTATTATAAGAAGACTTGACATAAGTGACACTCCAGTAATATTGTGAAATATTACTATAATTTTAATTGTGAATATATTGTATATTTTAATTTGTTGCTGTGATCGAAGCTGAATTTCAAGCATCATTACATCAGCATATTAAAATGATTTCTGAAAGATCATGTGACAATGAAGACTGGAGTAATGATGCTACAAATTTAGCTTTGATTTCAGGTATAAATTTTATTTTACAATATATTCATATAGAAAAGCTAATGTAAATTTTAATAATATTTTACACTATTACTGTTTTACTTTATTTATTTTTTTTTTTTCAAATAAATGCAGACTTGGTGAGCACAAGAGACTTTCAAATATGTAAACAATTTTTACTGACCACAAACCTTTAAACAGTAGTGTAAATTACAGTTATGATGGCCTGTGTTCCTTCCACCTCAATGATACTGTTGTATATGTAGTCCATTCAATAGAGACTGTGTCTGTACCCCAAATAACGAGGACAAATAATATGTTTACTAAGGGATATAGAAAAAAAAACCTGATTGTAGTTAAACCACGTAACAACCAAACCAAAATAAACAAACATATGAGCAATGACTCCAATGGTGCTTGGCCCCTCAAAAAATCACAAAAACTCTGGATTATTGATAATACCCAACATATCAAAGTCCACTAAAAGAAAATGATTTTTTTTTTTTTTGTATTTTACTCCTTAACTTTGGTCTGATTATAACTGAATGAATATTTAACTATACTACAATACAGATTTCTAGCTAGAATTAACATTAAAAGTGCAAAAAAGTTGGTCAGAAATATAGATTTACACACACATTTTTTTTTTTTTTTTTGTCAATTTAATGTAGCATGCACGCTCAGCACTGCAGAGTGTCAGTATCATGTCTGTGTTCTGTCATGTTTTCCTATTGTCTTTTCCCCTATGTTTCTAGCTTATATGGTTTAGTCCTTGTCTCCCCCTTTTGGTTATGTTTAGTTAGTTCAGTCTTGCCCATATTTGTATTTCCCCCTTGTTATCTTGTTAGTGACCACGCCCCCATTTCAGTGTATTTAAGAGTCTGTGTGTGCACTCCCCATTTGTCCGTCAATGATTCTGTTATCTCTGTTTGCTTGTTTTCATGTGCTCATCTTATACTCCCGGTTTTTGTTTGTTTGTATTAGTTACAGTGTTTTATTTAAATAAACTATTTACGTTTTCATTTACTCCGGTTCTCTTCATCATTCTCCACTCCTCAACCCCGCCTGGATCGTGACACAGAGACTTTCGCGCAATCGTTAAAGCAGAACCGAAAGTAAAACGCGCACGCGCATTCAAAAGCAATAATACCCCATGTTTAGAGAGCAACTTCCCAATGCACGCAAATTAGGCTACATCACATATCTAGGCTGTAGGCTATAATAGGTTGTGTAGTTGTCTATAGCTCTGTATCATGCTTGAAAAATTCGGTCTCTTGAACTTTGAATATTGAGAGACTAGCCTTGATTATGGCTGCATTTATTGTTTGCACTTAATACGACTAAGAAAGAACCGTGTCGTTTATTTTTTCTAATTTATACTGTAGATTGTTTAAAAATGCAGTGGTTGCCTCTAATTTAAATGGCTCTATGCAATAGAGAAAATAAACATATTGTTCATGTACTCATATTTCATTCTTGTCATTGGCTTATGGCGTAAAATAAATATTAAAAAAAGGCTTTCAGAATTGACCATGACTAATCAAAATCGGTGCGTTACTAAAAAGAAATACAGCGAATGCTGGCTGCTGCTGCTCAGTTGGCAGTGGTGCTTCTTAATATTCAGTTGGTGCTCCCTTTTTTTGTGCTCCTAACTTTTTGAAGTTGGGAGCACCAGTGATACCAAGTAAAAAAAAAAAAAAAAAAGTTAATTTCGAGCCCTGATATAACAAACTATGTAAAATTAGGCATACCCCATGAGTAATTTTACAAATTGTATTTTTTTCATATACATATATTATATTTATTTATTTACATGTTTACATTTATTACAAATAATTATTTAGCTACCAAGCCCCTGTGTGAAATTTCTTAATGTAAGATCTTGTGGTGTGATTTATTATTTGTTTATTCTGTGTTTGTTATGGGGCTCTTTAAGAGAATGGGGCTGGTTGGAGTCAAAAGGGAACGGAGAAGAACTATATGTAAGACAGGAAGAATAAAAAGTTGAACAGCTGAGTTAACACGTTAAGCAGAGGGGTGTTCCATAAAACAAATTTACCAAATAAGCCAGGCTTATTTTAGTTAGTCTGACTTATTGTCACTTGATTTGGCTCAAAATAAGTCAGACTAACTGAAATAAGCCTGACTTATTTGGTAAACTTGTTTTATGGAACACCCCCCAGGTCTCCTCTCCTTTGTTGAATAACACGACAGATCTTACGAACGGGCAGTCCACTCCGCACAAAACGACCGGCTGACTATACATTTGATTATACAGTACTTGAGAAAGTACTTGACTTTTATTTTGAAACGTCTAAACGCGGAAGTTGGGTTCACGTGTGCTTTGCTGTGTTGCCAAACAAAACTCGTGCCCTGACAGCACAAACTAATGATGTCCCATATGTAATGTAAGTCAGTGGTTCTCAATCCTGGTCCTGGAGGACCCCTGCTCTGCACATTTTGCATGTCTCTCTTATTTAACACACCTGATTGAGATCTTCAGCTTGTTAGTTCAGTTCATGGATCTCTCTCCTAATGAGCTGATGATCTCAATCAGGTGTGTTAGGTAAGGGAGACGTGCAAAATGTGCAGAGCAGGGGTCCCCCAGGACCAGGATTGAGAACCACTGATGTAAGTAACGTTAAACGATTTAAGTGGAAATAAAAATAATTACATGCATATTTTGACATCTTACTAAATGACTTTAGTTTTGCAAATCTAACACGTAATGAAGATTTGTAAACTGCAGGCGTACACTATTTGGTCTCACAGACAATATCAAGGGCACGCATGAAATCATGGTGTGAACTGCGTGTCTCTCTAGAACTCTCCAACACACATATTTTAATCATTAAACTTTAAGTTAAAATATCTATCATCAGCTTACAGGTATGACGGTGGTGAATCTGTCATTTGCTGCAGCTGGGTTTTTAGGAGCATATCATTTGGGAGTAACAGAGGCGTTACTGAGACATGGAAATAAGCTGCTGTCTTCTTTAAAAGCCTGTGCTGGAGCTTCAGCTGGTGCTTTAGCGGCCACTGTGATGATCACTGCTCCTGATAAACTACAGGTAAAGCCATGCAGTATCACCCCAGAACATATGAAGAAACAACAACAACAAAACTAAATATATATACATAAAATATCAAATATATAAAAATCACACAGAAAAACCTTTTTTTTTCATTTTAACTCGTAGTGCTTTAGAAACAGATTGACCTGTTTAGACTTGAAACAGATTGATGTGTGAAGCCAAGAGATCTATAGAAAATACAGATTTCTCACAGTTGCATCACCAAGTCTAATGCACATAAACTGACTGAGCTCTTTACCTGTATGTTCTGGATTTGT